>NW_025047807.1:1105000-1282500 GCF_018831695.1 Puntigrus tetrazona
GTGTATATATATATAGTTGCAATGCCTTTATAATCCTTATAATTTCAATATATTTGTATAACCCCTTGAATTAAAGCTTGCGTCAGTGTCCAAATATACAGTATATGAACCTAACTATATTGGTTGAGATGGTCCAGTCTCTGGTGTGTCTGTTAGATGCGAAATGAGCTGAGAGCAGCTGAAGTCAGTGTATCTGTGAGCCGCAGTGGCTTTAGCGCAGACGCGCCGCGCATACAGAGCTTGTTTGTGTGTGACTGACGAACGCCGTGTCCTCTCAGGTACGACAGGAGCAAGCTGCAGCTGAAGGAGATTCACAATGTGCAGTACGTGTCCTGCATGAACCCGACGGCCGGCAGCTTCACCATCAACCCTCGCCTGCAGGTATCAGGGAGATTCAACAGAACAGTCTGTGTGACACAGAGCTCTCTTACCCTACATAAATACACACTCGCGTTTATTTCACTATAACTTACTTGGGATTTTCTATAACCCAACCCTTAAAGGTACCCATCACAGAAACATATGCGTAACTCAAAAATCATTTGGCTGATTTATATGCTTTTTTAAATTCTGGGAACCGGTAAAATGTCAATGTTCAAAATAGTCACATACACACACACACACACACTGCTGTTTCGAAGTTATAAACCCACACACTGCCATTTAAATATCAAGACATTTTAAAATAAATTAATAAATGCTGGCTTTTTTATGTTTTGAGCTATAAATTTGTTTTGTCAAAAAAAAAGATTTATAAATCAATTAAAAATATTTTTAATTGGTTTATTAATAAATTTTCTGTTAGATGTACATGATATAGAATAGGAGTCTACTGATCAGTTGTTTTTAAGATTTATTTATTTTTATTTTTTTATGAAAAATGTGTTTATTCAGCATGTTTACATTAAATTGATTAAAAAAGTTATTTTTAACATAACAAATCTATTTCAAATAAATGTTATTTTTTTTAAATTTTTGGTTCATCAAGGAAAAAAATGTCAGTTTCCACAAAAAAAATCAGCAGCGCACCTGTTTTAACAATTGATAATAATTAGAAATGTTGGGAATCAAAACATTGTATTTGGTAGGTATGATATAATATGAGCTGTCGAACTGGAAGCATGTGGTTTAATACAAAGCTGTTGAACGATTGGTTTATTTCAGAGGCATTTCTCTGTGTTTGCGCTGTCGTTTCCCGGCGTGGAGGCTCTGAACACCATCTACTGCAGCATCTTGAGTCAGCATCTGCACGGCGAAGGATTCCCAGCCGTTCTGCAGAAGAGCTGCTCTCAGCTGGTCCAGCTGGCCCTGGCCGTCCATCAGCGCATCACCACGACCTTTCTGCCCACCGCCATCAAGTTCCACTACATCTTCAACCTGCGCGACCTCTCAAGCATATTCCAGGTATTCCAGTAGACTCCAGTTGTGATCTTTCAGTAATAAACCAATCCCGGCAATCAGTGTGACGAAATGACTTACCTGCTGTTCCGTCTCGCTGGAAAATATATGTCTAACATTCGGTTTATACAAGTCATGAGCTCTGAGTTTGAAGAGAAAACACTTTGAGATGAGATGCAGATTGATTAATTCGTATAACAGTTCTTGAAAACAGGGCTGTCAGAAAGCCACCTATCAGCTTCTGATGTGTTTCTCTTTGCAGTCAAAAATGAATAATTAATTCACCCGTGGATTATTTTCATATGCACATTCTGACAAAAGCATAAAATGGCTTTTAATTAATGTGTAAAATTGAAAAAAAATTTTTTTTTTAGTCTAACTAGCAGAAACGCTTGTGGTCACATTTAAATCCACTCCGTTCTCAACCTAGTTAAAGAAGTCAACATCATTATCCACATGCATAAACAGTTCAGTCCGTCCACCTTTTAAGTGCTGTCCCAGTTCCTGTTATTGCGCTGGATTAGACAAACGGCCTTTGGATTTCATTGTTTTAAAACGGCTTTACTGAGCCCCGTTTCCTCGCTTTAGCAATGATGAAAGCTGGAAAAGAAGAGAATAGCCTCTGAAGCTCCACTCATTGTTGTGGGTGCAGTCGGAGTAATGAAGCGAAATGAGAGCGGGAGAAAGGAGCAGATGAGACGCAGCTGAAGGAACATTTGAAGTGCGGCCCTTAGTTCTGCCTTACTAATTCAGCTCACAGTTTAGCTGCCGGAGGACAGAGACACACCACTGCCTCACAGCAGATCTCACGACACGTTCCCTCTGAGCTTTCCGTGAGGCTTCATCTGCAGCTCTTTTTTTTACTTATCTTGACTGCGTGTTCTGTTGAATCGAGACGGCGGCGATTGCTGGTTAGCTCTCGGACCTCTTTAATTGGTTGGCGATAGGCAGTATTAAAAGTCTCCTGTTACACCGAGAAGGCCCCAAAGGCGCAATCTTATCCAATTTGTTTTTGTGAACTCTTTAAAAAAAAATTAAAAGGCAGCCTGTTCGCCCCACAGCCAAGAAATAGTTTCCCATTTAAAAAAAAAAAAAAAAAAAAATGTTTGGTGGAAAACTTTTCTTTTTTTCAGAATCTGCCGGTAGGTACTTCATTTCAGTGCGGTGATTGACGTGAAGTCATTAATTTATAGCCCGGGTGTGAGGAAATGCTCGGATAATTAGGCTCCGTTGAGGACTGGATGGGAAGCACTGCTGTATGTCATCAGAACGGAGTTCCTCAGGCGCTGTCCGGCCGTGACTGGACCTGTATCTCACTGAGCAGTGATGGGCCATCGGTTTGATTTATTTGTTTTCAAAGGAGGCTCATCGCTGTGGAAATGGCGTCTGAAGAGTCGCGTGTGTGACTGAGATTCACTGCAGTGCAGGAGTGCAGAATAATGAACAGCAGCAGCAGGTTCAGCTTTATGGAGCATTTACAGCTTTAGAATTTAATCAATTCATCTGAACTGGGGTGTTTTGGGTATTTTTCCTCTCTGCCTTTTTATTATTAAATGAACTTTTTTGTTTTGTTTTATGGCTCCTTTTTCAACTTTGTCTGAAACATTGTTTATTCCCCTTTAATCATAAAAAACTGATAATCTAAGAGTGATAAACAATAAGTGTATATAAAACAACTAGTACATATGAATAAAATAATACATTTAAAACAATTTTGTATGGTATATTTCACAGTGTATTTTGTGAAAACTTTTATATAATTAAATGTGTAGAATGTATGTCCATATTTTGTTGTTTATATTGCGATGAAACATTCAGCAATGTCGAGTAGATTTAGAAATTTATGGAATAGCAGGTTTGCTGGATGGTCAGTTAGGATTCAATAGACAAAGTCTAAAATACAAGTTTATTGCAGTTTTGGTTATACTTTGTTTGGAGAGCTTTTATATAGATTTAACAGAGGAGAAACCATCTAAACGCGGTGTGTTCAGACAGGTCTGTGCTAGAATGCAGCTCATTCTCCAGTGATGAAGAGCTGTGGCAAAGTCAGAGAAGCTACAGATGCTCGCTGTAAATCCAGTGCCAGACACAGTTTGGAGCGGTGTATGGACTCCAGGTCAGACCTCACAGCCGAGAAGCAGTTTATCCTTCCTCCTGATGGTTAATCAATATGAATTTGAGTTCTGGATCACACCAGATGATGCTTTAAGGGATCCATTCGAGCGTGCAGGATGACTACTGGTGTTACCCGAGGTTCCCAGGTCAATTATTTAATCAATCTTCTTATTTTGGACATTGATGATAGTGTCTCGGTCAAGACCTGTGGCGGTATAGTGTTCTGTAGTACATTGATACAAAGGATGTCAATACTTTATAATGATGAAATTTAAAAACCATACCTGTTCTTGTGCCTGAAATCCCTCTTAGTCTTTTTAGAAAACTTTAGTGTGGTGAGATACACGGGATTAGACGGATCAGATGTAAGTGTTCCCGAAATCACTGGTGGTCAAATCAATGGTTTGCTTTTCTCTCTTTACACTCCAACAGTTCAATGTTTTTGAGCATCATTCTTAGCTGAATTGTAATGATATCTGCACTTTCGTGCTTCTGTTTTTATTGTTTTGCCACTGAGATGGATACAAAAATGTTATGCAGCAGTTTGACATTTGAAGTGTCTGGAGAAACGCTAACTCTCTGTTATTGCTGTTTGTCCGTTTGATTTCAGGGCATCCTGTTCTGCACCAGCGAGTGTCTGAAGACTCCTCAGGACCTCGTGAAGATCTACCTTCACGAGTCCAACCGGGTTTACCGTGACAAGATGGTGGAAGAGAAAGATTTCGACATCTTTGACAAACTGCAGTCAGAAACGGTGAAAAAGTTCTACGAGGTGAGAGCTTGTTTAACTGGAGAGAGTCAATAAAGGCCAATGCTAATCAGAGCAATTCCCTGCCAGTCTAGCAAATTGAGGAAAAAATAATTCAGCTGTTTTTCCCTCTGCGTTCCCAGTCCTTCTGAGGCTCAAGAGCGAAGGAGAGAAACCGTTCCTTCCTTCTTTACTTCTGCTCGGCTTTAAAGCAACATCTATTCACCTGACATACACACACATGTTGATCAACACATGAAATACACAATTTTCTGCTTGTTTTGGAGAGGGAGAGTTCTCAGACTGCTATGAATTCTCAGGGTGGCGATCGTTTGATTAACATCAGCATCCTCCCAAGGCAGCAGGGCTCAACCTTAGTTATTCACCTTTTAATATTTCATGGAGTTTTAAGGCTGCTTTTTATTCCCACCAGGATATGGAGGAGACCCTAGAGGAGACCAGGGCCATGAATATGTACTGCCATTTCGCCACGGGCATCGGTGAACCCAAATACATGGCGGTTCAGTCCTGGGGGAGCCTGAACAAGACCCTGCTGGAAGCTCTTGACAGCTACAACGAAGTCAATGCAGCTCTAAACCTTGTTCTCTTCGAGGATGCCATGTCTCATATGTAAGAGAGCCAGAAAGAGCTTATGCTGATGGATCAACACCTGGCCGCTACTTTAAGACCTGTTTACACCAAGAACAATAACTTTAAAGAAAGCTATAAAGATTACAGTATAAGCGTCCACACAAGCAAGCGATATTGTCTATTTATTCTCAGCCTATGCTCATCTACGTTAAAAACTCGAGCTCATGACTACGGGATTGATTATGATCAGCTGTCAATCTTTTCATCATTCATTAACTAGAAAAATTATTCTAGAAGTTATTTGATGATTTCTGTGCATTTATTGTTATAGCTATAGTGTTATATCTATACATTTTTAATTCACACTTAAACTAATTTAGTTCGATGTCTTGAGCATACTGTGTGTTGTTTTTAAACAGTTCATTTTTAAGCGATGTACTTCACAGACTTAAACTCTGTTTATGGTGGCACTTCCACCAGGGGAATTTAATTTATAACTTCTATTCTATTCTATTCTATACCATATTTGATACAAATTTAAGAGCTTACAATTTTATTAAAAGATAAATATAACAAAGCAAGGCTAGAACATAACAATGAGGTAAATATTTATATTATTGAAAAGATCTTGAGGTGGCAAAACACTGGAGAAATATGTTTTACATATGTTTACTTTAGATTTCTTTAAAGAGAAATATTGTTTTTCCTACTTTTACCCAAAATAGGTTGGTGATGTTGTAAAAAAAATAACTAAATAATGAATAATTCTGTATAAAGACGAAATAATTTAATAAGAATGTATAAAAAAATGAAAATTAACAAAACTTAACAAAAATTAAATGACCAGCGACCCAACAACTAATTGATTATTCAATTAGTACAATTATCAAATTATGTACAATTAGTTTTACATCCAGACCAAATCACTGGTGATACTCTCAAACTCTTCCAAACTATGCTGACAGAATAATAAACAAATGCTTTTTCAGTTTATTTAGTGAGTTAATTAAAGTAAGTGTTCATTTTAGCATATTTTGCTGTCATTGGATTGTGGCTGTGTATCAATCAGCATTAGACAATCTATGATAAGTACTATCCGTTAATAAACCAGTCAGCTAATGTGAGTGGTTTATTTTTCAGGACAAACTTATTCAGCACAGTGAAGTTTGATTCTTCCTCCGCATGATCTCCTTAACGCTTCTGACCCTTGTCTCTCCTGCTTCAGCTGCCGTATCAATCGGATCCTGGAGTGTCCACGGGGAAATGCTCTGCTGGTCGGGGTGGGCGGCAGCGGGAAGCAGAGCCTGACCAGGCTGGCGGCGTTCATCAGCTCCCTGGAGGTCTTTCAGATCACGCTGAAGAAAGGATACGGCATCCCTGATCTCAAGGTTCGCTCCGTTTATTAGCCCGAACCAAAACAAAACATGCTTGCAGAGCGGCTTCCATTGTCTCCATGGAAAGTGCTTGCTATTTGCCCTATCAAATATTCATTGTAATGCCCCTCGCCCGAGTATAGATCACCTTGCTGCAAATTCACACTCTGCCCTGCAAAAGTCTGAAAAAAATAATGGAATAATTAGCAATTACCAGAGGAGTTCTTGAGCACAATATGAGGTCGCCTCATCTCTAAGCTTTCTGCTGGGACTCTTCCAGAATGAGGAGCTCATAGCGTACGACTGTTGTTTTGTGTATTTTTAGAGCGATCTGGGCGCGTTGTACATTAAAGCTGGCGTGAAGAATATTGGCACGGTGCTCCTCATGACAGATGCCCAGGTCGCAGATGAGAAGTTCCTCGTGTTGGTGAACGACCTTTTAGCATCTGGTAAGCTTTGCTGTGTGTCTGTGCCCACTGGCATCACGTAGAGCTCCCTTTCTCTGCCAGATGATTGCATTGGGTGTATTTGTGATGATATGGTTGGAAATATGAAGAAAATATATGACTTTCACAGTCCTTTCTTGAAGAAGTTTTGAGTTTTCAGAGATTGATTTAACCCTGTCTCTGATTTAAAATTCAAAACTTTTTCTTTTTTTAATTAATTAATTAATGAATTACTGTGGATCATTGTTTTAAGAAATTCAACAGTTAGTTTGAATCATCTGAAAATGTTGGCTGGTCCAATAACTTTTCCCTATGTTAGTAAAATTATATATATATATATATATATATATAAATGTATTACAATAATTTATTATCAACAACAGCACAACTTTAAATAATAATATAATAGAAAATCGGTGATGATTAATTTGCGTTTTTACTATAAATGAGAATTTTATTTTAGTGAGAAGTTGTCATTTCAATTATTTTGTTAATAATTTTAATTTGATTATTTGTATGAATAATGATTGTTTTAGGTAAATATCCCAGGTTTTCAACCTAAATCATGGCCTACTGTCATTTTTCAGAGTGCTTTATTATTTTCCTATGGTCTATGGCATATTTGTAATGCCTTTGGCTATTTCCATCTTTCAGAGCGCTGTAATATTCCTTTGTAAGACTGATATGCTCTCAGATGTTGCCAGCATCTGTGTGACTGCTCTGCGTCCATCATCATCGTTTTGTCTTCATCACAGGTGAAATCCCAGACCTCTTCCCTGATGATGAGGTGGAGAACATCATTGGTTCTTTAAGGAATGAAGTTCGTGGCCAGGGTCTGATGGACACTAGGGAAAACTGCTGGAAGTTCTTCATCGACCGTGTCCGTAGGCAACTCAAAGTACGTGAGCAGGGGTGATTCATGAAGCCTTTATACTCCCACAGCCTGTGAGAAAGATTAGGCTCCGGAATGCCTCTGTAATGTTTCACACAGAGTCTCAGCTCTCACAATGTGACTAGATCAACACAAACAGAGAGGCACAAACAGAGTCTTTCCGAAGGCTGGTTCTGATTAACAGATGGATGAACAGATAGATAGATGGATGGGTGTTTGTATGGATGATGGATACATTTAAAAAAAATTAAAATCTAAAGCACTAAAATCTATAAATCAATCAATCAATCAATACTATATTAATCCAGCCTGGACAGAACAGGAGCTTGAACAAGGTGTGTCTAGCCAAATGAAAGTTTTAGCAGAAATTCATATTCATATGCTTATGACTAGAGATTGTAATTTCCAGTTAACTGAAATAAACCAGACTTGATAACGTATGAAGCCTGCAAATGCGTGCTCTGGAGGATGCAGCCTTCCGTTTAAGAAATGGCCAAAATAGATATATATTTACATACCAACTTGATTACATGAGGGTGGGCGGAAGTCTTTTTTGTGTGCTTTGTTTACTGTGACTCACTGATTGGTGAAATTTTCTGTCCAACATAATGGGTACTGACGTTTTTCACCACAGTTAGTGTACAAATAAGTTAACAGGAAAAGTTTCAACAATAGCATATCGATTAAGAACCTAAATTTATATCAAGCATGATAACTACAAAGATAACAATTAAAATAGAATAGTCCACACCGCAACAATAACTATAAAGACAAAGAGTAAAAATACTGTTGGAATCATTTTCAGTATTTTTTTTTTCCAGCTGATAAAAGATACAAAGATTGACAGCCAATCAGAATCCATCCTTCTCTAATGAGCTCACATCATGTTTGTCTTTATGGAGAAAATTTATGGAATTCTTCTTCCACAGCAGACTGTTGTACTCTATTGCATCATACATTTGACATTTTAGAAACCGTTTAAAGTCTACTTGTCTACTGGCTTTTCGAAACTCAAACTTTTAAGACATTTTATTTTTTGTCCATTTTAAACGTCATATTGCCATTTTATACTATGTTACCATCAAAATAGAAGGAAGGAAGGAAGCTGGTGTAATATTAAAACACCAACCAACCAACCAGCCATAACTAACACTGCTTGCCTGTGATGTTGTCCTGCAGGTGGCGCTATGTTTTTCTCCGGTGGGCAGCAAGCTGAGGGTGCGCAGCAGGAAGTTTCCTGCAGTGGTCAACTGCACCGCCATCGATTGGTTCCACGAGTGGCCACAGGAGGCGCTAGAGTCGGTCAGCCTGAGATTCCTGCAAGATATAGAGCACATCCAGGTGAAAAATCTTTATGAAATGGTTTTATCATGATTTCCTCAATCCAAATAAATTAAGGTTTCAGCTGGTTAGACAAACATACCTCTCCTACCGCACTAATGCGCCTCAATGTCATCTAATGCATTCAAGTGCAAATGCAGAGTGTTCGCTTTTTTTCTGAGGTGCCTGAAGTCATGGAAAACATAATTAGATTGGCCAAGCTCTGTGCAGTCAGTTTCTGCATTATATTTCAGGGGAAAATGAAACGGCTGTGACGAATCAGTAGTTGGATTTTCTGGCAATTATATTTCATGTATGAACTGAATTTTCTTTACTGATCTAGCCAGAGGTGAAGGACTCTGTGAGTAAATTCATGGCCTACGTACACATTAGCGTGAACAAGACCTCAAAAGACTACCTGGCCAACGAGCGACGATACAACTACACCACGCCCAAGTCCTTCTTAGAGCAGATCAAGCTGTACGGGAACCTGTTGGCGCTCAAGAAGAAAGACCTGACCTCCAAGATGGAGCGACTGGAAAATGGCTTGGAGAAACTCAACAGTACGACGGCTCAGGTTCGTCTCTTTGTTTGCCTGTTCAAAATCAGGCCCTTTATTGTTTAATGTCTTGAAACTACAAGCCCAGAGTTAGTCACGCAGCACAGCATAATAAATGATAAGATAAATATCTAATGACTTACTGGCATTTAAGACTATTTGGTTGCTTCCAGTGAAATCAAGTGTAGCATTAGTCTTGGCATGTCACATTAGTCAAGCTCACATCAGCTGACTCTGAGTTGATTCATGTCTATATAGGGATGCAACATCTATCGCTACATGCATATATAAAGTCCTTCAGTATTATCAGCAGCTTTTGTGTTGCTCAATGGCTAATTAACTTTCTCCATCCCCAGCTCCTCCTCTCGTCCAGTCAGGATCAGCTTCTGATTCCCACTTGAATCTAATTAATTTTTTTTTTTAGAAATTATAAAACATTAATGATGGCTGCAATATATTTATATTGGTATTGTTCTATTTACCCAAGTGGGTTATTGCTGCTCTCTTTGCTCTCATCCATGCTAAACTGCATGGATGTGAAAGGAGTTCATGTCCAGAACAGAGCCATACTGCCAGTCCAAACTGTATGCTAATTCTTCATCATTTTTGATGATAGTAGTTCTTGGATGCAGATGAGCCAATGGCAGTCGAGTATCATTTGCACAGCAAGTGGAACTCGGTAGGTTTCCAGCAATAAAGAAGCAGTGGAATACCCATTTTTTATGCTTCAAAAAAGGAAATGGTATCCTCCAGGTATCCTGAGAGGATAGGCTTTATGATTTATTGTATTGAATTTTGTGAATCCGAATAAAACAGCAAAATGTCCCTAAGCATTCAACCTCCATCCAAATAAAAACAAAAACAGTAATTTTCTGGGTATCATACACTCATTAAGTTAAAATTTTCATCTGCTCAAGCAGAACGTTAAAACTAGACGTTTTAGACAGTCTAAGTACAAACCTATAGTGGACTTTTTTTGCATCTTGTACAGTGTAGGTCAAAAATACAAACAAACTTCATTGTCTCTTTATATCAAACTGGTAACATTACAATAATTTAATCATGTTGATCCGGGATGTTGTCATCTTTGATCGTGATGACCAACCGTAATATGAGATATCTCTGCTTGCATCGTGATCTGAAACCCTTGAGTTATCCACTGTATTTATTTTTACATATTTTATAAACTCCACAGAATATTTAATTCACATTTGGTGGCTTTCTGTGAGCAAAAGTGTGCAGAAACATTGTGGGATAAGGTTTTCACACTGCAGATGTCATTGCAAAACAGTCAGCAACTCCATTTGTTTTTCCGAGAGAGCAAAGGTAACTAAGAGGGGAGGAGCTTACCAATAGGTCAATTAAACACTTGGATAAAAATAATTATATTCCAGAAGGTAAAGCAGGACGTGCATTAAAAGCATTGGAGTGCTTGCAGCTCAGCTATAAGATTCATTCCCATGCTATAAATTCATGTAACATTAGCTAATTTATGTTTTCAGTGGTCAGCACGCATATTCTTCATTAATAGGTCCTCTTGAATGTAAATGAAACACATACACCTCACTTAGGAAGCCAGTAGGAGTCTGATGCAGTTCAGCTTGAATGTTTATGCTGCTGGTGTTTTAAATGCAAGTGGCGTAGGATGTGCTTTAAGTGATTCTCTTCCCAGCAAATGTATTGCTGTCCCTGTCATTCTCCTGACACGGGTAATGGAGCAAGTCTGTCAAAAACATCACCCGGTCAGCCTCCTGGCTTTTTCTATTGATCTATGATTATTGTGTTAAGAAAATGACATTTATTTCTGTCATGTGATTTTATAGCCTACTGTATAATTTTAGCATGTAAGGTGAGTAATACTATTACTGTTGAGGATTTGATGCCATAACCCAGAGTACAATATATTTCAGCTTGTTTTCTTTCAGTTAGCTCAGGTTTTCCGTTTCTTTTTGCAATCGATTGATCGTAGGCCTTAATAGACCTTGGATTTTTATTAAACTTGTGGGTAACTTTGTCAATATTCAATCAAAACTTGAGGAGCATAAGTTCGGATCAATGAGGCCTACCATAAATTGGATTAAAAAAGACAAAGAAAAACTTAAAGGGATAGGTCACCCAAAAATGAAAATTCTGCCATTGATTAATTAATTACCCTCATGTCGTACCTTTGTTCATCTTCGGAATACAAATGACAATATTTTTGATAAATCCAACAATTCACCTTGATGCCGTTTTGAAGAGCGTCATGAAGCATGCACATGGTGCTGCTGAAGAATAAATTTATCATTATTGTTTTCGTGGCTTCATAAAATTACGGTTGAACCACTAATGGATTATGGTCAAGTGGTATTATTTTACTTACTACATTCCTGTGCCTTGATCATGATTCATGGTAGTAACCCTTGCTATCTATGCAGTGTCAGTATGCTTTTATATTTAATCAAAAATATCTTAATTTATGTTCCAAAGATGAACGACATGAGGGTGAGTAATTAATGACAGAATTAACATTTTTGGATGAACTATCCCTTTAAGCCTTAATGTATAATGCATGATAATAGTTGTTTTAATGCATTAATTATGCTTCGAAATGCACCCTATAATACATTGCGCAATCTCATGAATAATAATTTAAACCACAATTAATACATTATGCATTTAAATTTGGTTATAATTACTTACAATACAGATATAATGTATTACAATGCACATTATGAATAATTATGATGCCTTATAAATAACATAAATAACATTCATAATGTATTATACATAAAAGCTTTAAGTGAAGTGTTACCGTAATTTGTTGAAGAACAGCCTGGAAAAGCACAAGTAAATCATAGTATGAAAAAAACTATACAAAATGTATGTATTTATTTATTTATAAATACATAAATAAATAATTTTTTATTTACTTTGTGTGTGTGTGTGTGTGTGTGTGTGTGTATGTAGTTAACCCAGCATTAGAGTTAATTAATTAAGATTAAAAACATTTGAATTATGTGCAACTAGTATTATAATTTAAACAAACATAATATTTTAAGTCAAATGTGAGGCTATAACTTATAAATACCATTTTTTACAAACTTAATGCATTTCAGGCATGGACATTTTTCCAAAGGTTTTTCTTAAATGAAAACAGATGAAAAGTAACGAAGAAGTTACCATTGTCTATTACGAGTCCAGCAACTTAACAACACCCTAGCAACAGGGCAGTGACTTCTGTATTAGTGGCACGATTTTTCCACAATAAATCTTCTTATTAGCAATAACTGTATTCTCAGCTACACTGTGCTAATTATTACTGAGACATTATGACTTATCTAATGTGTCCTTCTGTTTGAGCTGCTTTATGCTTCCTGATGCGTTAATCCCGGGGCGCAGAATGGCTCAAACGCTCTTCTCAGGTAATGGCTTTAGTGCTTCATCCTCATCCCTCCACCCTTCAGTGGAAAAGCTATCAGAAAGCTCATTTGTGTGCTGAGATTGCGCTTCCAAGCGACAGGAGGGGAAATGTAAAGTCAGAATTCACACATACTATACGCGAGATATATCCGATAGTGCTGTTAGAGATCCACGCCCACCAGAATAACCTCTTTACATTAGCGATGAGAGGAGAGCGGGCTTGGCTAGAAATCAAAATTAAAAGTAGCCGCTAATGAGCCAGAAAGTTTATTGGTGCTGCTTCAGTCTGCTTTATTGAGGTGGGACCCCGTATCATGTAATTAGCGGAGAGCTGATATCAATTCAAGCTTGTTGGTCCCTGCCCACATTTGGGGGCGTAGAGGTGGATTTATCCGTTTTATAGCCACTCGTTAAGCGTTTCATGTCTAAATGAGAATCCGCATTGTTTTTCTTTGCTCAAGATAAGCATGTTTATGATGTAACCATCTTCATGATGATGACGGAGATCAGTCCAGCTTTGTGGTGATGATAACAGCAGAGCCAATTGTCTATTATCTAAGAGTTCTTTTGCCTTTTCATCTCAACCGGCCTCTTTTGAGATGATTTACGGTGTTTTAACAATGCAATATTAGGCTTGTGCTCTTTGATGTGAACTTGTGAGGATGATCTGCTCTCTTCGACTGAAGAGGATCATTAGGCGTTTCATGTAGTTTGAGGAGCAGAGAGGGAGAAACTTCCACCAAGAGCCATAAGAGCGCTGTCTGACTGCGCTTTCTGGGCAATTAGTCCTCCTTCGTCTTTACCTCCTATTCATCAGTTTAATTACCCACATGATAGCAACTTGATTTTGTGGGTATTGCAGGGTTTTGCTACCCCAGGGCAGTTCATCCCTGACGTCTCGTTTTCTTAAGGCTAATCAGCTCATTTGGAGTCTGGAGAAAGGAAACAGATTCGAGAGGAGTTTGCTGTAGAACAGCCGTATTTGACTGTTTGTTTGCTTCACAAGCCATGTCGTGTTGCTTTGGATTGCGTCTGACAACAGTTTTCAGCTAATTGCGTATTTCGCCCAGTTTTCTCTCCTGATTGACTTTTCCCAATTGGCCTCTGTTTGAAAAAGTGCTAGGAGCTCAACCCATTGTGATGTATGAAAACAAAAATAGTTTATTAAAAAACGTTCATCCATCCTATCTTTGTGAACAGCGCTTCTTCACAATCAAGTGATTGTCGTTTATCAATTAAAACTTTGAGGGCTCATTTCTCTGATAATATCACTAATAGGATTTAACAATGAGTGTAGAACAAAAACAAATAGGCTGTTATTCAAAACAACTGCTGATGCAATTAGCTGATAACTGCAAGTTCATTAACTTCCCCAACAAACTTTAATAGGGAATAAATACAGCACATATAATATTATGATGCACTTCATAATAAGGCTCCATACGTTACACATTAATTAATGCATTAGGTATCATGAACAGTATTTTTACAGCATTTTAGTTCTTAGAATTTATGAATATTTAATATTTATTAAATCCATGTAAGATGCTAATTATCTGCAGAAACAACAATTTGTGAAATATTAATACTATAAGTATTATAATACTATAAGTTCCTTTGTCACTTAGGGTTTAATAAAGTGTTGGAAATACATATGCAACTCTCTGCAGATTGATTGTTCTTTGTTTTCATTGGTTCTGTGTATTTTCTCATTTTAAATGGAAACCTGTCATGGTGTTTCTTATTCGTAGTGTCTGATAAATTAGATGATGTACCATGTTTAAAGTAGTCACCATCAATAGTTTCAATTTCTATTTATTACACACATATTGTTGATGAATGTACCTCATTCCAATACTGTTTTTCTTTCTCTTAGGTGGATGATCTGAAGGCCAAGCTTGCGGCACAGGAAGTGGAGTTAAAGCTGAAGAACGAGAGTGCAGATAAACTGATCCAGGTTGTGGGTGTGGAGACGGAGAAGGTGGCACGGGAGAAGGCGGTGGCTGATGAAGAGGAGCAGAAGGTGGCCTGCATCGCTGAGGAGGTGACTCGCAAACAGAGAGACTGTGAGGAGGACCTGGCTAAAGCAGAACCTGCGCTAATAGCGGCACAAGAGGCTCTAAACACTCTCAACAAGGTCTGATTTCCCCATACATGTGCATTATTGACAATGGATTTATATATAGAAGGCTTGCTGACTGTATGCATATTTTGTTCTGACTCTCGTTTACAGAACAATCTGACCGAGTTGAAGTCTTTCGGCTCTCCTGTAGTAGCCGTTACAAACGTCACGGCTGCTGTGATGGTCCTCTCGGCCCCTGGCGGGCGCGTTCCCAAGGACCGTAGCTGGAAGGCCGCTAAAGTCATGATGGCTAAGGTGGATGCCTTCCTCGACGCCTTGATCAATTTCAAAAAGGAAAATATCCACGAGAACTGTCTCAAAGCCATCCAGCCGTACCTA
This sequence comes from Puntigrus tetrazona, assembly GCF_018831695.1. Taxonomy (NCBI): domain Eukaryota; kingdom Metazoa; phylum Chordata; class Actinopteri; order Cypriniformes; family Cyprinidae; genus Puntigrus; species Puntigrus tetrazona. Next base: position 1,120,306 of record NW_025047807.1, read on the forward strand.
GAAGACCCAGACTTCAGGCCTGAGCTGGTAGCAGCCAAATCCAACGCGGCCGCCGGCCTCTGCTCCTGGGTGATCAACATTGTGAAGTTTTATGAGGTTTACTGCGAGGTTGAGCCTAAGAGACAGGCCCTGAGCAAAGCCAATGCTGAACTCGCTGCTGCGCAGGAGAAACTCTCCATCATCAAGGCAAAAATAAATGCAAGTAGAGTTTTATACTCTTTTGACTCTTCTATTAACTCTGGAGGGCATGTGCAGATGAAGCAGCTACTGTACAAATATGATACAAAAAGACACCGAACTTTTTAAACTTTTCTGAAGTGGAAAAACAAAACTTTTTAGTTGAAAAAAAACTATTGTCACAATTCAGTGAACATATACATTTTTTCCCCTCAACACTGGAATGTATAACTAGCATTTTTAAGTTAATACGCCTCAAGCCTGAAAAAATAAGTCAAAATACTCCAAATATAAACTTGCAATACTAAAAGAAAAGTTAATATGACTTTATATCACAAAATTGTTAGATACAAAGTCACAATTCTGAGATATAAAGTCTCCATTCTGACTTTATAACTCGCAATTGCAAGTTTATATCATGCAGTTGACTTTTTTTTTTTTTTTTTTTAATCGCAATTGCGAAACTCGCAAAGTCAGAACTGTGAAATAGTTTATATCTTGCAATTCTGAGAAAGCAAATGTTAGAATTGTGAGATAAAAATTCACAATAATCTTTTCTATTTTTTTTATTCAGTGGTGGATATGGCTTCCATAGTATCACTTGAGTTTTTGTTGATTTTTTTTTTTCTTCCCAAGCAGCTTGAGATTAAAACTTTGTTACCCCTATTTTTTCTTATAACATGCTCTGTCTGTGTTTTTCTCCTGACAGCAACTTAATGAGAACTTGGCGAAGCTGACAGCAAAGTTTGAGAAAGCCACGGCAGACAAGCTGCGGTGCCAACAGGAGGCTGAGACCACGGCGCGCACCATCGCTCTCGCCAACCGCCTGGTGAGTCTCTAGCACTGCACGCGTCAACACCACGCGTTACACCCAGAGCTGCTGCTGCTGCTGCTTCCTGTCTTAATTAAGAAAAATAGATGAGCCAGCGAAACAGAAGAAAATTCTGAATAATAATTAAAATGCAGCAAACCCCCAGAATAAGTCATTTATGCTGTCCGTTGAAGCATGCAGCAATACTAAGTCAGCAGGAAATCACATAAACAAACACGTGCAGCAGCGCTAGCTTTGCCCGGAGCGCACCGGCTGGAGTTATTAATTACAGTGATTGTTTGATCTGGGAATAATTGAGCATTGTACAGCAGTGATCCTGCAGTGACCTGAACATGTGTGAGGGGATTCGTTTTGGCCATGGGGTTAAAGGTCACACATGTCATTTCCACATCACTGCAGGCAGCAGACACAGTCAGGCAAATAATGCTGGTTTTCAGAATAGGTTGTTGCTCCTCAGGCAAAATCAGAATAATTACATACTGCACCTGTAAAGATCTCGGCTGGAATTCGAAAGGTTGTGCTCCATAATAAGCTGTTAACTTTGACCGTGGCACTGGTGCCAGAAGTATTTTTCGCATTCATTTGGCATTCACACAAGTCTTGATTAAAGTGTTATAAGATGTGAACCAAACCAACCAGCTATGATACGGATCACAACATTTCAGACTTTGAAGTAGGAAAAATATTTGAAAATCGGAGAAAAAGACAAATGTGAAGTACAATCCCATTGAGGATGACATCAAATAAAAAAATGATGTTAAAAAATAAAACTATTCATTTAAATATATATAGAAACTGTAGAAGCTACACATTTTATGTTTTTGCTAACCCTAAATGAATATTTACATATTTTGAAAACAAAGGGGTCTTTCATGGTGCTTCATGGGAGTGGGTGGGGCTAAAGATGCCTTTTTTTGGCACAGTTTGCTTGCTCGCGACTTTCTGATTGGTCAAATGTTTTGTACAGATTCATAGGTAATGCAGTGGTTCACAATGAATCTTACTATAAAACAAGATTATTTAAAAAAACATTTTAAAGCATCACATTAGTTCAGGCAGGCCGCATCAGTCAAGCTTGCATTAGCTCAAAGTCAGCTGTTCCTGACGTGTACCAATCCACTTATCACAGCGTCCTATTTAATTCCATTCTTTCCGTATCTCTCCTATAGCATTGTTTCTCGCAAATAAAATTCTCTCCTCCAACCTCAACTGAACCTGTATTTTTTGCATTTCTACAATTCTGTACCCCAGGGGGGTTTGACTCGCTGCTCTCTTCGCTCTCTGTCCAAGTATGGCTGTATGGACAAGCATATGGAGATTTGCCCAAAACAGAACCATACCACCAACACTAACAGTATGCAGTATAGGTGTAGTAAATATACTTGGATAAAAAAAGTGGCAACTGACAGACTTAATGTGCACTAATGGATTCAACAAATGTGTATTGAATCAATAAATAACCTCAGAGCCCACAACATATCCGTCCTTATAGGTTTATCAATATTTGTTAAAAAAAAGTCCCTGTGGAGAAAATTAATGGGGTTTTGCTTGCGGCTCTCATTGTTGCACTTTATGGTCATATCAACATTATCATATCAACATTGTGCCAGAATGTCCATTCTGTTGCCACATGGACAAAACACTTTCCAGACATACACTTGTCAGAATTAATATATATAATATGCATTTATTACTTTTCTTAGAGCTGGTTTTTGTGAGTTTTTGAATGATGTTGACAGAGTCGTGTGTATTCAGGTTGGAGGTCTGGCGTCGGAAAACGTGCGCTGGGCCGAGGCGGTAAAGAGCTTCAGGCATCAGGAAAGCACTCTGTGTGGAGACGTGCTCCTCATCACGGCCTTCATCTCCTATCTGGGCTATTTCACCAAACGTTACCGCCTGGAGCTGATGGACAACAGCTGGAGGCCGTACCTGAGTCAGCTCAAAGTATGTTCCATTGATAAATGCTAAAAACCAAGGGAAAAGAGTTACAAAATAAGAGATGTGTTTGATTAAGACCAGTGTGGTTTTTCTCTGAAATATAAAGCATACCCTGTTGAAAAAAAGTAGCCTATGCTGGTTAGGTATTTTTGTAGTATGGCAGCTGGTTTGAGCTAATTTAAGCTGGTCCTGAACCACTAGCTCCTGCTCAGGACCAGCTCATAACCAGGTTATAACCAGCTCAGGAGCAGCTCAAACCAGCTGCCATGTTTTTTTTAACAGGGAAGTTGATTCCTTTCTGAATCTGTCATTTGTTTTTGTGAGGGTTCAGTCCACAAGTGTCAGCGTTTTTCCCGCAGGTGCCGATCCCTGTGACTCCGGGTCTGGACCCGCTGACCATGCTCACGGACGACGCTGACATCGCAGCCTGGCAGAACGAGGGTCTGCCGGCTGACCGGATGTCAACTGAAAACGCCACCATCCTCACCAGCTGCGAACGATGGCCGCTCATGGTGGATCCGCAACTGCAGGGAATCAAATGGATCAAAAACAAATACGGAGAAGAGCTGCGGATCATTAGGATTGGGCAGAGAGGGTAGAACACACATTACGTCTGCTTACACACCTTAAAGTGATGCATTACTGTGTTATTACTGATTCATTAAAGTGTCTGCTTTACTGTGTGTGTGTTAATGCAGATATTTGGACTCCATTGAGAGAGCGTTATCTGTAGGTGAAATCGTCCTCATTGAGAATTTGGAGGAGGCGGTGGATCCAGTGCTCGGTCCGCTACTCGGACGTGAAACCATAAAGAAAGGACGGTGAGAGTGTTATAATGTAGATATTGGTCATATTTATCATTATATATGTGACCCCTAATCTACAGATAGGCAAAAAACCACAGGTGAAGATTGTAGGACTATTAATAGATAACACAGTATTAACCTTGCTGATTAATCACAGTACATAAAGATAAACTGATTTGTATTAAAAGTTTTCTGAAACTATATATGTATATATGCAAATGAGGCATTATCTAATTAAGTATACACAAATTTGCATACGTTTCCAGAACATTGGATAACGCCAATCTTAATTGTTTGTTTTGTTGATATATCAAGGCTTTTTTCAGAGAGGATTTAGGATTTCTCTTTTTATCACTATCATAAACAAAGACATTTTCACCTTGTGTTAAATGAACCAATATCAAACCTTCAGAATACAGATATAAATAAAACAGTAAACTTTGCTGTATGTGAGAGAGAAACTCTAAAGATACAGATTGGGATTGGAATCTATAGACGCAAATAGATAGAGTGTCATAAAATAATGAGAGGATTCTGGTTTGTAATCCACTACAGCTACATAAAGATCGGCGATAAGGAGTGCGAGTACAACCCCAGTTTCCGTTTGATCCTTCACACCAAGTTGGCAAACCCTCACTACCAGCCAGAACTCCAGGCTCAGTGTACGCTGGTCAACTTCACGGTGACACGGGACGGGCTGGAGGACCAGCTGCTGGCGGCCGTGGTCAGCATGGAGAGACCCGACCTGGAGGAGCTGAAGGTACGTCTGCCTCTTCTCAATCAGACAGCTCCCCAAGGAACATCACATCCATATCAGATCCACGCGTAATTGCAGGATGGTTAAGTAGATGGTATTTGACAGGTGTTTCGGAGCTTAATTGGATTCATCATTTTCTGAGGTCTAGATTGGCTGAACTCAAAGATAATTAGTCATCTTGCGCTGACGGACAGAACGGTCAATCATAGCGGTTCTGCATGCATATCTGAGACGCTGTCTTCTCACCTTTACTTACAAAAGGGTAATTGGTGCTTTACTCTTTGCACTTTCATGTATATAATTACCACACTTTCCATCAGCATTTTTTTATGACCAACACATACGCACATGTATATTAGCACATTAGCATAACATTACTGTAAGTAATTAGCTGAAATGGTCAGGCAAGCGTTGGACTTCACCATTACGTTTCTCAATTTCCACAGTCTTTTTTCAGCCTGCCAACTTATTTTTTTCCTCGCTTTACTTCATTTCCTCTCTCTAAAATGTCTGTCGGATGCTTTCGTTTGAGAACAAATTACAACAAACTGAAGTGTTTCTGAATAAGTGACTGGAAGTGAATGCGGTTATTTTGAGATGTGCATTGCGTAAAATTGAAACGTTACTTAATGAAGCTTTATTAATTAGTGTTTCATAGCTGACATCCTAAAGATGGGGAAACGCTACTGAACTCTTATCATCTTAATTAATATTGAAAGTTGCAAGAAAAGCGTGACAATCCCTCAGCACCTGCTTTAACGTGGAGGGAGATGAAGAGTTTGGCTCGCTGATCGTTATACTCCGGTCAGTGTTTGCTGGATTATAATTAGATCTTATGCAACCACACCGCGGGGACGCGCTTTCTTATTTAGATGTTTTTTAGAGGGCTTGTTTTTAATCCCTGGCTTGTTTCACATCACGCAGTACCAACATAATTGCGTTGAGCAAACTTGTGCAGTTTTCTTTATTTTATTACAGCGTGAGATCTGCACATCCGCCAAGGCCATTAGATGAAGTAAATGTCACTGTGATCAGTGGAGAGCCGCATCAGTCTCATCTAATGAGCAGGACCACTCTGCTCCTCTGAAATCATCTGACCAACGTCACTTTGGGTTGTATAATTACTCGGCTGAGATTGTACGTGTACCGGGTTTCTTCACAATGAGCGTGGGGCTGCTAGTTAATTGTTTGTTTTTCAGGTCTGGGTTAATTGGACACACAAGATGCCAGTGAAAATGTAATCATTAATGAGTGACTCATTAATAGGACGGGATAGCTGAACATACCTGTTTTCCTCCTCACTGATGAGGGGTCGTTTCTCTGAACCCAGCTGTTTTTCTCCAGTGCTGTTATTCGTAAAAGAGGCTCTGGTGGTCACTGATGGAGCAACGTTATTATACTTGAGTTTTTTTTGCAGATTGACCTCTTCAGGGATGAGTTTTGTCTTGATGGTTCAATACTCGCGCTAGCGATGACGGCTCTTTGATTTGAGATAATCAGCGAGAGTGTGTGTGTTTGTTTCTCTATCCAAACGTGGGAAATGGATCCATCAGCATTGACAATCCCATCACACTCCGGCGGATGTGGTTTTTGATGTCCGTTAATCCGCGCAAAGACTAGCTTCATTTCTCCTGCATATATTGATCTCTGCAGCTGTTCAGATGCTCTCTTGTGTTTATGACTTTGCCCCTTGGCTCTTGTTTTCGCCAATCTTCACACATCCTTCCACACACGTCTTTCTGTGTCTTTTACTTTGTAGTCGAACCTCACAAAGCAGCAGAACGGCTTCAAAATCACTTTGAAAACTCTGGAGGACAACCTGCTCTCACGGCTCTCCTCCGCGTCCGGAAACTTTTTGGGAGACATCGAATTGGTAGAGAACCTGGAGATAACCAAACGAACAGCGGCTGAGATTGAAGTCAAGGTGTGTTCTTGGGTTTTCAGCTACGGTAACATCTTCCCATTCTTGCTGTAAAATTACAGTAACCTGCATTTAAATTTTTTACATTAACTTTCAATCAAACTTTTCTAAAATCACCTTTATAATAGGGTGACCATAAGAGCCGTTTTCTCAGGACGTGTCCTTGCCAGGATTTCTGTATTGCTTTGATTCAAAGTACCTCAAGAGCTAGATGGACGCATGAATCTATATATTTACATTAAATATTCTCATAAAAAGAAGAAAAAAATCTATATGTATGTGTAGTTAAAACTATATAGTGAAAAGATATATAGTATAATATACAATAATTGCTAATAAATAATTGCTAATAAAATCCAATATGCTTATATTCATTTGAGTTATTTGTCATGAAAGTGATTAAATTCAGTAGCATATTAATAAACATACTAACACACGTTAACACTTATAATAATAATAATACTGGTCTTGTTTTGCTCCGCTCCAGGTTAAAGAGGCTAAGGTGACGGAGGCTGAGATCAATGATGCACGAGAACACTACCGTCCGGCGGCGGCCCGCGGCTCGCTCTTATACTTCATCATGAACGACCTCAATAAAATCCATCCTATGTACCAGTTCTCTCTCAAGGTAGTGCCAACCTGGCCTGCACCGGCTCTTAAAAACCTGTTGTTTATTTCCCAGCGTTCCAGGATTTAGTTATTGTGTTCCTCTCCTGCTTTTATGAAGCTGTGTTTGTCTCATTCTAACACAACTATTTAGCCGTGATGAACTACAGCAGTTAATTTAATGTTCTACAGATGCTCAGTGTATTACTACACTAGCTAATAACACAGGGACCACCGCAGCTACATTTATTATGTTTTATACTGCGCTATTGTTTGATCCAAACTGAATGTGATGAGATTTAGACTGTGTACTATGAAATAATACAAAAACAATAAATAGGCAAGACGTCATCACTGGTTACAAGCAAAAGCAAACACGCTGTTTTCAGCATCTGTTCATGTAATAATTCATAAGCCATCTATATATGTGACTCATGTATTGACATTCAAGTTATCAATACTTGGAGTATGTCATTGCCGAAACATTTAATTTAATTCTTTTTGCAGCACAGCATTCTTTAGGAAACAATTCATTTTAATATTCATAAGAAGAGCTTTGCAGACATAAATGGAGAATAGATTATGAATGTATAGTTAATTTGTACGCTGGTTTTCTTGTGTTTTCAGTCATCATGCTGACAAGATACAATCTACAGCTATCAAAAAATAATTGCCTTTTCCTTTGTGTACAAATTTATGCAGCGAAATCTTGATCTTCCCAGAACTAGTTATAAAAGTGTCTCATTAGAGAATGAGAGAAAAGCAGAAGAGTATTAAATCAAGTTCTTTCTCTCTGTTTATCTCTTCCTGTAACGCTTTTGTTTGTGTGCTCCTCACGTCCAGGCCTTCAACGTTGTGTTTCAAAATGCCGTACTGAAAGCTGACCCGGACGAGACCTTGAAACAACGTGTCTTAAATCTGATCGACAGCATCACGTCGTTGGTGTTCCAGTACACCACCCGCGGGCTCTTCGAGTGTGACAAACTCACCTACACCGCCCAGCTGGCCTTCCAGGTGAGCCTCCACTTCCAAACGAACCCTAACATATGCCGCGGCTCCCCCCGGCTTCTCTTAAACATGCATTCATCTCCGCTCTAGGTCCTGCTCATGAATAAAGAGATCAATCCCCGGGAGCTGGACTTCCTGCTGCGCTACCCGGTGCAGCCGGGCGTGACGTCACCCGTCGACTTCCTGTCCAACCACTCCTGGGGAGGAATTAAAGTGAGTTACACAGTGTAACGGTTATAGTGAAGGACGTCTGCCTCTGTGTTGATCTTGGATTCGCTGTGCAAACGTCTCTCTACTATTCATTTGTACAAAAGGATGAAAATGTGGCCTCAGGGAGCAGAAGCATCATCATATCTCTGAACAAACTCTCTTTCCTCATCATATCTTAATCTAGGTTCATTTGGCTGCTCAAACACCTTCACCAAATCTGCTCAAAAGCAAGATTGGCTTTAATGTCAGGAAAGCTGTTAGTTGAATCTGATGTCAGGATGCTTTTATGTTGCTGCTTTTGATTTAGCTGAATAAATCACATTCATGGTATGAAAAACAGAAGCTGGGACATTCCACATGAGAGCCCACTTCAACTATATACAGTAAATACAGCTTTAATACTGCTGCTACTACTACTAATAATAACAAGTGATGGGAATAACAACATTATAAATAATAAATAAATAATATTTTTTTACCGTTATGAGTAATCAACCTAATTACAGTTTACAACGATGCGCAGTGTAACGTACAGGTATTTGACGTACCATAAACTGTAGTGTGAAAGCACACGGGTCAATGATGCTTGCAAAGAAAGATACAGAGCTAGAGATTCCTACTATTTTCCACTAGTGGGTGGAACTAATGCACTCATTTTCGTTTTTCCTCCTTTTTTTATAGAAACGCAAATATACTTTTACGGTTATTCTAATTACTAAAGCTCTGCCATCTTATGATGCTAAATTAGCACCATCATATTATAAGGATATAAAAAATACTATGGCAATTTTATTTCCAAGGTGTCCATTGAGAGTTGATAACATTTACAACAATATATTGAAATAATAGTGTAGATTAGTGTACAATGTTTTATAATGATAATTTATTTTCTTTAGTGTCCTTTTCATTTAGCATATTTATATTGGCGACATCCAAGTTATTTCCCTGGCAATTAGTTACTTTTTAACTCAGTAACTAACTTAGTTACTATTTGTGGGAAGTAACTATAACTAATTGTTTTTTTAACGTAGCTATTATTGTTTATAAAAATAAGTTAGCATTATTATTGTTGATTCTGTTTTATTAATATATGGTAACACTAATATATATATATATATATATATATATATATATATATATATATATATATATATATAACTACATTATTAACTAACTATTATTAACTAAAAAACAGCAAAAGCCTTAGTTAAAAGTGAGAATTGGTCTCCAAACTAAAGTACGACACTGTATATGCTTGATGTTGTCATTTAACTGTTTTTATAATATCAATCAATCACTTTTATTTATATAGCACTTAATAATACAGATTGTATCAAAGCACTGAACAATATCTAACAGGAAAATGGAGTGATAGTAATATGATGAAAATAATTATTTTATTAAATGAAGAGACAGTCTCTGTAATTAAATCAAGTGTAATATTCGAATTTGTGTCATAGATGCTATGAGGAAAATGAATAGATATTATACAGAAACCAATAATTTAGTTTATTGTTCAAGTGCACTGCTGTACATCTAGCGATTCCTATCTCTTTTATTCAGTCTTGAAAACTTTTACTGCTTTCTAAACGACTATCTTCACCTTCAGTGCGAATCTTCAGGAGGTATCCTGCTGTTCTCCAGCACATAGTCAGCGATAGGAATGTAAATCTGATCTCATTTAGGAGTCCATGAGTCCGTAATGTGCTCAAATCTGCCATTAAGATATAGTGTTTCCCATAAGCAAGGCTTTCTGGGATTATGAGTCATCATCATTCTCCCGTCGCTTTCGGCACCTTCGGGTCGAGCAGAGACTCCATATGAAAGAACGACATATGTCACAGCGTTGTTCTTCCGAGAGGAGATAAATATAAGTGCGCAATAGGAAATCCTCTGTTCTGCTGCCTAAGCGCTTCTGAAAGTCTGCGTTATGAAGAAACACGTTCATGTTTACTCAGCAGTTTGTGCCATAAAGACACTTTACTTTGTAGTTCGATTTGATTAGAGCTTTGACAGCGTTGTATCTGAGCTCTTTATTCTGTCCAAGGCTTACATGTCTGTCATCATAACGTTTGATAAGATTGCACACCGTCCACTCAGCAGCGTGCAAAATAATGCATACTAAATGAGTCGTACTTGTATTATTGATGAAACGCTTAGCTGAGACATCAGATATATTCGGGAAGTCCTGCGGCGTGACATGCTAAAGATTTAAAGATTTTTGAACAGCTTTTTGCTAATTATTTTATAATTATTACGCATCCAGCTTTTATGGCTTCATATTAATTCTGAGACGACGTGGCACATTTGGACTTTTAAAAATGCATTTGTCACACTGCAGGACTACTTCACGTAATCTAAAGTCCATCGACACACTGTGCATTAAGTGAACCTCTGAACCTTTTTCACTTCTTTGCTTTATCTCTAATCATTAGTTTTTCATGTAGAGATTAATTTAATAGAAAACATGCTTATTTTATGGTGACGTTACTTCAGGCTCTCAGTACAATGGAGGAGTTTCATAACCTGGACCGTGACATTGAAGGATCGGCTAAACGCTGGAAGAAGTTTTCAGAGTCTGAATGTCCAGAGAAAGAGAAGTTCCCTCAGGAGTGGAAGAATAAGACATCGCTGCAGAGGTTGTGCATGATGAGAGCACTGCGGCCCGACAGAATGACCTACGCTGTCAGGTCAGATGTCAATCCGTTCGTCAGCGTTTCCAGACGCGATTTCCCAGGAATGTGTGAATTTCTGTTTAGATTTCCTCATTAACTGAAAAAACAAAAGTGTGAATCTTTACCTTAAATAAAGGCTCGATAAGTGAGTCAGATGGTGATTTGATGAAGCTCTGATGGATTCAGTTAATTTAGCCAGACTGATTCAAATCAATAGAGTAATTTGTTCATAAATCAGATCTCAATCGTATCTGTCCCATCCTAGTCAATGGACAGTATCATCTTTATATTCACTTTATAGATTTGGTCGTTCTGTGTTTCTACATTCCATGATGCTTGACCTTTAGGGAGACGCAGGCAGTGTTAATATAATAAGACAGAGCAGGCCAGTGTCTAAAACAATCAGTTTCCACAGATGCCCTGTGTGCTGACTTTGTTCTCTGTATTATGGTTCGGAAGTGCATCATTAATCTAAAGTCACTGTTAGTTCTGGCAGGTCACGTTAGTCAAGCTAACATCAGCTGATCGACGGTAATAGCAGCTTTGCATTGCTTAACCAATTATACACCTCCATCCCCAGCTCCCCTTTTTTAGTCAGGATTCAGCCTTCTGACTCTCCTTGAATCGACTAATTTCTATGTACATTCAAATATTGAACCTTAATTCTATATCTGCGATAAATTTATGTTGTTCCGTTCCGTTACCACCAATCCAAATGGTATTCTAACTCTCAGCCATCTTTGAAGATAGTGATCCTGACAGAATTACGGTATGATCATAATGGTTTCTTCAGTTTAAAAAAGCCAAACATGATTTTTTCACACTTTAGGGATTTTGTGGAGGAGAAACTCGGCAGCAAATACGTGATGGGGCGCTCACTGGACTTTGCTGTGTCATATGAGGAGTCAGGAGCCGCCACACCCATGTTCTTTATCCTGTCCCCTGGAGTCGACCCACTGAAGGACGTGGAGAAACACGGTACAGATTCATGCTGACCATTCGTGACCATTTACATCATTTCACCAAATGCTGCAGTAATCACCCGTGATTTTAAAGCTAAGGTGTCATTTTGGCATTTTCCAAATGTCATTTTGTTATTTTCAAAATGACCCTGTTAAGATCAGCAGATACCTGCAGTCCTGACCTACATCCTGTGTTTTTGCTGTCTTAAACTAAGCTTAATGTGTTTGAGAGAGTCTGTCAGTGTAAACAGGCTAATTACTATGTCCAGACTTTTCCTCAAAGGCTGATTTGAAGGTTTATTGATAGTCTTCCATGACCGACTGAGTGTGAGGCATCACATTAAATACGACTAATCGGATCACACACCAGACAATTACTGACCACACACAGCATACCTCAAATGACTTCAGATCTCACAGTCTTTTTTGTCCTTCCTAACAACATCCTTCAGGACGAAAACTGGGATACACGTTCGACAACAGAAATTTCCACAACGTTTCTCTGGGCCAGGGGCAGGAGGTGGTAGCAGAGCAGGCTCTGGATCTGGCTGCGAAAGAGGGGCACTGGGTCATTTTACAGGTACGACGCACAACAAACAAATAACAACCACCTCAAGCTCTTCTTCGGGACATTACTAACACACGTGGAGAGCATCGTAACCAGACCCACAGGTCTGGAGACAGTTCAGCTGTTTCGGCTTCAACCATAAAAACATTTCCATACTTGAAATTAAACAAATATCTAAAATACATTATTTGGATATTCATATATTTATACATTATCCATACATATAATCTCCGTTATGTATATGAAGTTCCAAATGTAGTTTCGGGAGAAGCCTAATCATTCAGTCAAGTCATCGCTACAAATATATATAAGCAGCAGTCATTGCACTGTTCCAGTGACAATTCTTCCATTATTCTATTTTGTTTTCCTTCATTTCATGCATACAAAAATAGGGGAAGGGAAGAAGCCTCCTTCTAGGACAGCAAGCCAGCCAATTTATCATTGTCTACCAGGACTGAATTGGCAGGCGATCTCATGAATTAATCATTCATTAAGTTATTCATTCTTTTATTTACCTTATTACAGTTACAAAATTCTAATTGTTGTCATTCTAAGTCAGAGTCTTTAGTCTAATTCTGTGCACCGAAAGCTCAAAACGGATTCCTTGTGTATGTAAGCATGGATGGTAATAAGTCTAAAGCCCCGTTCGATCACTATAAAGATAACAATTAGCGCTGTCAAACGATTAATCTTGATTAATCACATAAATGTTTTTTCGCATAATATGTGTGCGCTGTGTATATTTGTCTTTTTTATAAATACACACACATACAGTATATATTTTGAAAATCTTTGCATGTATATGCATTTAACATTGTAGCCGGAACCACTTCTCTCTGTGTATGTTTTTGATGAATCACACAGGTACTGGGCTATTCAGCAGTGGTATCTAAATATAAGCACTTATTATACGTGTACCCTAGTGATTGAGCACAAGCCAAAAACATGATTTGGAAAATGGATACATAGTGTACTCACTTATTATATACAATTTGTACATTGCAGCTTTAAACATATACAAGCATGTGTTTTTCTATATACATAATAAATATACACAGCATACGCACATATATTACTTTATCATTTTTTATATCATACTTTATCATCTTTATATTTTTTAATGTCAAGAACAATTTTTAGAACTATATCTTTATAGGTTGTTAATGGGACTTAATTCTGGGGCCGGCTTCACAAAAATCTTCTTAAGCAATGAATTAAACAATGTATTAAGATACACTCTAAGAAGTTTGTGAGAATTTTCTTAAGTGCAATTCTTGAAAAAAATCATAAGTCACCAAGTTTGTTCTTAAGAACATTTTTTTCTTAAGAAAAATAAGCAACAACGAATTAATTACAGCTACATTTTAATTGTATCACTTAATTATCCTGTTTTAAAGTAGCAGCCACATTGAATGTAAGCATGTGAGATGTGTTCGTTTATCGTCATTAAACCGTCAAGAGAGAAATTTATTTGTAGAAAAGCATAAACTACTTAGTTAATTTGACATGGATGACAAGAAAAAAACTTGGCACTAGGCAAGAGGTTCTTTTTGAGGAAATTAGTACAAGGAAGAAAGTAATTATTGGGAGTATAATATTGTAGTAGTTACACAGAAAGTTACAAGTTTGATAATTTTTTAATGTTTAATATATGGAAAAATTATAACTTCATTAAAAGTCTTACCCTTTATGGATCTATGACTAGTTGACAGTTATCTTAACTTTAAGAAGACATTTAAGATGATTTTTAAGATTCTTATCAAGGTTTTGTTTTAAGAACAATCTTAAGAAAAAAAGATAAGAATATTCTTAAGAAGAATTTTTGAGAAAACAAAATAGTCTTAACGTTTTTTTTTAAGTTAAATAATAAAAAGAAAATGGCAGATAAGAAGACATTTCTTCTTAAGAATGCTTTGCAAATCCAGCCCCTGATTCTTAAGTGCAGAAATAAAAAATGCAAAATGTTGTATAATAACTATAATATCATCTCATTTATTCTAAGACCTGGATGACAGTGGTGGAGAGATTCTGTACAGTTACAGCAAAGTACACCAGAGAGTGATAAGCTGCTGCTGCCTTCACCCTGACACTGTTAACATCGCATTCAGAATCGTTGTGTACTTTCCCCATAAATGTTTAAACCAGTGCGGTATGACAATAGCGTGTCTCAGATGAAGAATGCTGCTTGTGCATTAGCACTTAACTGGCAAAGCAAATGTCTGGGCAGCGTGTGCCTCCCGGCTGATTAATGACCTGTTGTGCCGTGCTGGGAGAGAGAAATGCCCCACACTCTTTCCGCCGCCGGCCCACGGAGGCAAACAGCCGCACTCCACTAATGAGTCCATTAGAGCGCCGCCATTTCATCCCAATGTCACTGTGAAGGCATAGCCCGCTCGGCCGCTGCTGCTCATTACACATATTAGTCTGGACGGCGTCCAGCAGCCGCCCAAATGTACAAATTGGCCATATATACACGGTTTGATTAAAAAACACAATCGTAATCAATATGTCAAGAAAACAAGTAGGACGGTGGTCTGAATTTGGATGCCTGCGATACGGACGTCTCTCATCTAGATGAACGTGCTGCATCATTGAACGCACAGGAACGAGGCTCCTGCGTAGAATCACAATGGCTTTTATCGACGGGGATGAAATGGCAGCCGAATGTGAACATCTTTACTCAATCCTCCGGTGATCCACCGCACGCTGCGCTGATCAGAAACGCGCTATTTAATTGTCTAAATCGATGGATCCATAGATTCCCATCTCCGTGCGGCCTTCCCACAATCTTCATCTGTCGTCTCATCTCCTGTTTCGGTCCACTTATGAATTCAGACTCAGGCTGGGAGACGGCGGGTCAATGGAAAGTTCCCCTCCAGTGAAGGTTAATTATATTGCAGCACACGGGGTCCCGGCCAGCAGAAATGCAGAAATCCACTCACTGTAGAGAGGCAATCAATCGCTAATACTAGAGCAGAAAATCCTCAGTCCTGGGAATCAAGTGGCTTAAAGTGACCAGGGTCCCCCTCCCGCTAGAAATGTACCCTTTTAGATACACAATGAGTAGAGACCTGGAGAGCAAGGTGAATTCGCTGAGGGACGACTATTACTTGAAAAGCGGCTGCCAGGATAGTGTTTAACTTTAATGGCTTTTCTGGAAGGAATATGCCGCATTCAGCCAGCCGTTATCAGGCTTTACGGGCAGATTCAGCAGGAAAGACCATTTACAACAGACATGCTGTATAAGGGAACAAATCTGTTGAAATAATCAAATTATGACTCACTGTGAAGTAGTCACATCAGTAGTGCATTTTTCAGTACAAATTATATGATAAACTTTATAAAGAATTCAAATGAATGTTAGAATGCCATGTATTCAGTAAGAATCATCTCACCTCCCAACAAAACACACTATGACATCTTCGTATTTTACACATTAGATGTGCCTGAGAAATTGCCTGCATTTTTCAGTTTTCAGCCAACGAGAGAAATCTCACCTGGGATAGTAAAAACTGCAGATGGCTCTGAAGCTTTTAGCTGCTGTTTCGTCTCAGAGAGACATTATGTGTGTCTGTGCCCTGGAGAAAGAAAGCCTTCATTTGTGTTGACAAGCTAAAAGTTAAAGCGGCACTTTGTTTTGTGGAGGCTTTCAGCTCATCCTCCTACTTTCAAGTCATTACCAGCCAATTGCAATATTGATATCATTTAGAGGTTTATTTTCTTTCATTTAAATCTTTCTGGGAATCAATAGCGCTGTTATAGTGATTTTAACACTGTGACAGTTCATTCAGCACAATGCTATATTCTGCAAATAACAGCATTAAGGAGGTAATTGTTTGTGCTCTTGCATTATCAGTCATTGTTATTTTCATAGTGCAGTTGTTTTTGTAACCAATTTCTCTTTTATGCATTAGACTTGTTTTCAAAATGCTAAATATTGTATTTTAGAGCTTAAGACAGTATAAAAGACATGTAAAACATGGTACTTTACATGTACAGAAAAAGGATTTTTACATTCCATTTACAAATGTCATACTGAAAAATAACGGCGTATGGCATGTTAATGCATCAGGGAATTGCTTGTTGTTTCAATTTATGTGACTTCTATACTAGAATATCCACTTGGTGGCTAAATGGCTGGGAACGCTGGAGAAGAAGCTAGAGCAGCATGCAGAGGGAAGCCACCAGAACTTCAGGGTGTTCATCAGTGCCGAGCCGTCCTCCTCGCCTGACGGCCATATTATCCCACAGGGCATCCTGGAGAACTCCATCAAGATCACCAATGAGCCGCCCATGGGCATGCATGCCAACCTGCACAAAGCTCTGGACAACTTCAACCAGGTAGAATGAGCTGTACATGTTCACACCACTCCAATAACACACAATGCAGGTATCCAACAGTCCTGTAGGAAGCTGCTCTGGATAAATGTGTTCTTGGTTGCTTATATACCACACTGACAGAGCTGAAAGTAGTATTCATTAGTATGAGTGAAAAATGCCCTGTCATATGATACAAAATTTTAAGACATTTATTGACCTTGACACACAGACTTGAGGCTCTGTAGAGGATTGATTGATTGATTGATTGATCTGTTTGTTCAGTTGTTTTTTTAAACATAAATAATATTTGATATTAGGACAGTTGTACTAATTTGATGCCATGTCAATAGATCAAAATGGCCATTATAGAGTGTGTATATATAAATTGCTTTTCTGTTGCATTTTTGAATAATGCAGGAGTAAAAGTATAATTTTACTAACCCATGTCATGTTTTCTGTGAAGTCCCATAAATCCAAATTGTGCTGTTTTGTTTATCTTGGATCTGGTTAATACAATAGTGGCCATCTGCGGGGCCTATTTTGCTTGTTATGAGAGAAACTCTGTTTGCTGCGCTACTGCTAATTAAAATTCTGCATGTGTTATCGATGAACCCAATCCGTGGCGTGACTTTCCAGCTTACTCTAGGCCGATTTAGCGTGCAGATGACTATCTGCCAGATCAGTGCTGTAGCAACACTCGTACTGTAGCTTTCCAGGAGGGTTCCTCTGCCGAACGAGTCACATTCTAGTCATGTACGCGTCTCGAAAGTAAATCAATGGCAGAGAAAAAGGCCTAAACAGCCCTCAAACTGTAGTAAGCAGCAGTAATCCAGAAAATGACAGCTACTTTCTTATTGACCTTTTCAGCTGTCCTGGCAAAGATCAGAGTCAATTGCTTCCTGTTGGCGTTGTCAAATTCAGGGCTAATGGAAATGATTTTTAACTCTTCATGATTGGTTTGATTGTGACGAGCTGTTTAACATGGCTACGGAGATCATAAACTCATTCTGTAGAGTGTGTGGATGTACAGCACGCTCAGATCTCTGGTGTTGCATGCAGAATGTTAATGGATCAGAGCTTCAGCTCCTTCTGCTCTATTATTAAAGCTCCTTAAGTCAGCCGCACCAGCACAGCGACATGTAAGAGCTCACACTACTGGAGACATATTCATAAGCAGAGAATATTTGCTTAACGGCATTATTGGGTTTCTTGTGCAAACAAACGAATCCCATGAGGTGGAGATGCCATTTAGACCTCAACCCCACACACATATACACACTGATTGAAGTTGTTTCAAATAATGAGCCCGGCGATGAAAGCTCTGACAAGCAGTGACAATTAAAAAGGAATCTCAGCTCCTAAATATATTGGAATAGAGTCATTCTTTTGTCTGTCCTAATGCCTGGTGTCCACTGGGAACGCTGACAATGAAAGAACAACGCAAAGGTTTTTACTTTCAACGTTTTCTCTTTGTTCTTCGGTCGGTGCTTGTTGGCAGAATGTGAAGCGTGATACCGATGTGTCCTAATTGACAGGATACTCTGGAGATGTGCGCCCGCGAGAACGAGTTCAAAAGCATCCTCTTCGCACTGTGTTACTTCCACGCGGTGGTGGCGGAGCGAAGGAAGTTCGGCCCTCAGGGCTGGAACCGGAGTTACCCGTTCAACACCGGAGACCTGACCATCTCCGTCAACGTGCTCTACAACTATCTGGAGGCCAACACCAAGGTGAGAGAAGCAGAGTTTATTTATGTGAGTGCACTTATTGAACTAGAGAGAGTGAAACGCCTGCTGACATACGCTGTGTTAAAAGAGACTGATGTGGGTCTGGAGCGTGTGTAATTACTCACCCACACCTACACAACAACCTGCTCCCAATTTAATATTCATGCCCTTCATTGCACCTAGCAATTAAGCATCACTGCTTGCTTTTATGGCAAAAACCCAGCGCTAAAGAGCTATGGACTCAAACTAGATCGCCATTTCCTGAAGGAAATAGCAGTGCGAGGCAGCAGAGCAGTGTTAGATACATTTGGTTCAGTGTAATGATGCGTTAAAGCCATTGTCATGATTTTCAGCAAGGTCCATGTTTCACTCAAACGCTGCGTATGACTATAGCTATAAAAGCTTTAAATATATGCTACAACACCACATACACCAGTACAACACCAATCACAAAACATCCATTACAAGGGTAATTCAGAATGCTAATGTAGCTGTTAGTTACGATTTGGTTACTGAATAATCTGTTAAAGTCAATGGGAGGTTTTCAAACCTTTAAAGGGATGGTTCACCCAAAAATCCAAAATGAGTAAGCATATCCAGCCTTATGTTTTACACAGACTGAAAGACAATAGTATTTTATGCTGTCAATATCCAAAATGGACAAATACATTCACCAAATAGCATAATATTCCAGCAGCAAGGGATCATCAGTGGACTATGGCTTGAATTTCCATCTGGGTCCAGAAGGCTTGGAACATAGTATGCAGTCATATTGTTTTCATTTGGGCTGGGTTTGCTTATTTGTTTTTTAATTAAAAAAAAAGATGAAAAAGAAAAAAGTTATATTTTTGGCAGTTGTAAAGGCCCTTTCACTCCAAAAGTGAAATTAATAAACCTCAGGCTGAAAGAAATGCCTCTGCACCTTACTCTCTCAACATAGGACAGGGAAACAAATGAACTAGGTTTGCATATTTGTAACTCTGATATTTTGTAATTCATTATTTGTAGTAGTTCATTATTTTACTGGGTACTTAAAAGTAATCTGATTGCTTAACTCGCATTACTTGTTATGCATTGCCATGCAACGCTGTATAAATCACCATCTAGATATATTATATTGAAAACAGAAGCTCAAGCATTGTAGATCTCGTTTAGTGTTTCACAAATGGAGCAAATTGTTTGGAAAAACCACAACCAGAACGTATGAATCCAGAGCTTTGTGCACTTTAATTATGCACATTTTGAGACTTAGTAATTCAAAAACCACATTTGAAAGCTCTCTTTGCAACAGGCCAGTGACTGTGGTGCACCAACAAACAGAGATGGAGTTGAATATATAATGAGCTGCTCTTCTTTCCTGCTCCTCTGACGCATTTTAGCTTTGCTCTCCAATCGTTTTGCCCACACTCCATCTCTGCAGGTCACAGTCCTCACATTAACCTCCTCTCACCTGGGAATGGCTTCATCTGGCTCCGGCTCTGCGCCGTCACACACCCACATTAGCTTAATCACATTACTCAGAGAAGCCGTTCAGACTCGGCCGTAACATGCATCCGCAGGGGCTGCAGAGTATGAAGCTCAACACATGCTAGAGAATGAATGAGTCTCATATACCTCAAACACACTCTTGGGAGCAGTGATATACCTCAGAAGAGCAGCTTAGTGCTTTCAGTGCTGCGGTTTAGTGGTTTAGACTAGGTCAGGTTTGAACTGTCATCTCTTTATCTAGGTGCCCTATGATGACCTACGCTATCTCTTTGGTGAGATCATGTATGGAGGTCACATCACTGATGACTGGGACCGCAGGCTGTGCCGCACGTATCTGGAGGAGTTCATCAAGCCAGAGATGATGGAGGGAGAGCTGTATCTGGCGCCTGGCTTCCGTCTGCCGGGAAACATGGATTACAATGGGTATCATCAGGTAAAGAGATTCACCAAACCTGGTCTGCCTTACAAAACCCATATCTGTGGAACGTAAAGCTGTGGGGGTATAAGTGTGTCATATCAGTAATGATTTCAGTGATAAGTGCAGATGATTAGGATCTGATGGAAGTGCAGCAATGGGTCACTACACCTGGGGTCAGACTCGGACCTGTGAAAACCCTGGGGTTTAGTTATACGCTTGCATGAATATTTATATCTGCAATAGACTTATATTGCTAAAATAACACAATACAAAAAACATGAAATTGTTAACAATTTAAAAGTTACACTAGTTTTACAAATCTGTAATATAGAGTTGACGCAAACCAACACATTGTTATATGCAAAAGTTTATTCAGTTTTAATTTTCAGTGGTTTTTACAAAGATTGCTGGAAAATGTTAAAATTGATGGCATCTTGAAATTGATTTATTTTAATAGTGACTGATGATACATTGACTATTCCAAGATGGCAGATGAGCCATCATGTCTGGAACTGTCTAATGTGGCATCTATCTATACATATTGTATCTAAAGTTACATTGTGATGTACTGATAATGTACTCTAGGTGCCTGGGGTTCAAAACTTACCTAAATTTAACTTGCTAATGTAGCCGGTGATTCTCAGCTTTCATAATTTTCATAATTTTGTTTTCCAAAAAGCAATACGAATTTGGAGCGACAGGATGGTGAGTAAATATATGTGACGTGCGTGCGTGACATCAGTCCTACTTATTATTAGGTGGCCTTAACTACTATGTGCTTACATTTAAATTAATTATTTGGTACAATGCACTTATTGTGTACGTACATGTTTTTACATTGTACTTATATATTTTAAAATACCTATATGTAATTTATAATTACACTGTTTGACCCATCTCTTAAACCTACCCATACCACCAAATCTGTCCTTTATACCACCTCAATAGTGTTGCAGTATAAGTACATTGTACTTATTTTTTTTTTATGTATGTACATAGTAGTTAAGGCCACCTAATATAAAGTGTGACCAAATTATCTGTTAATGGAAAATTTTCTTTGGAACTAATGTGATTTCTGCATTAAAAGTTGCATCCTAAATGCCTGTTAAGATGTCTGAGTTTGAATGACACTTCTGAGTGTTTTGTGACATTTTGTGTGATTGGCATTGCTCTCTCACATCTCACAGATTAGAACACCGCTAATTAACAAAGCCTCTTTTCTGTCATCCCATCAAATATCAGGGGTGCTTTGTCATGCATGGCCGATATTTTGGCACTAACAGTATAACATTGCATTAGGGTTCATCATTAGGATTGAAGGCTCGTGTTGGCTTGTATTTTCGTGTGTTTGTTTGTGTGAATGTCTGCGGTGATCCCGAGGCTCGCTGTCGTTTTAAATCGTCACGGTGGTTCCTAAAAGACACATCATAGACGAGAGGCCCAGTGGACTGGATGAATATGTCTTCATGTTTAATGTGTTTTTCAGTCTACTGATGATCGCAGCACCGCTTCATTACAGCTGCACACCTCATCACCTCCCTCTGAATCTGTTTCAGTACATCGATGGAGCTCTTCCCCCCGAGTCCCCGTACTTATACGGCCTGCACCCGAACGCAGAGATCGGTTTCCTCACTCAGACGTCCGAGAAGCTCTTCCGCACCGTGCTGGAAATGCAGCCCAGAGACGGAGGATCGGGAGAGGGAACGGCCGGAACACGTGACGAGAAGGTTCTGGAGAAGCACATTCGACTGAAAAACACTTTCACCACATTATTTAGCCACGATTTGTAATAGTGAGAAAAGGGGAAGAGTAACATTAATATTTCAAAGTATTGCAATGTTTTACCTCTTGATACTGTATCGATGTTCTCAGAGTAAAAAAAAATCAATACTTGTTAAATATTCCACATGAATGTTTTGAGGGAAAAAGGAGATGAACACACGCTGAATTTCTTTTTGATCCAATTCCAAACTCAGTACAAGCTAAAAATATACTTGTACAGGGGCGTCTAGTTTCCACTGGGGAAACTTCAACTAGCAAGTACAACCCCACAATATTTATGCCATGTTTTTTTGGAGACGTGTAGAATTATACATTAATTATATTCATTGTGTTTAGAGATTTTATGATAAGCGCTATATTCCCATCTGAAACATGCAACTAGGACCAATCATCTGCACAAAATGACTAAAGACTAGTTTAATTTTGCATGAGTAGCGTGCAAATCTTTCTACGTGCTGTTCAGTGTGCGTCAAACAGGTAAAAAGTTTGTGCAAGCTTCTCCAATCAATTCAGCATGCAACCCATTCTAGGATTCTAGGAATCATTTACTACTTACTAAAGGAGAATCGATAAGAACAAATCAAAATTAACAACACAACCTAACATCATCCTGCACCAACATAGCGATGAAGAACTTTTAATGTACTGATGGTCATATATATATATATATATATATATATATATATATATATATATATATATATATATATATATATATATATATATAAAAATAATATATTGCTATTTTTCATAATACTATCGAAACAGAAATACAATGAAAGTAAACATAGTAATGCACCAATGCTCTTACCTATAATTAAAGCTTTACGCAGTAAAAGCTACAATTAAATAAATATGAGAAATTTTCATAATTAATCCTCTGGGTCTCCAAACAATCAATTTTCTAAGTTATTTTATAAACCATCTTCACAAGCATAAATTAAAAGTAAGCTACCACAAAGACCAAAAAAAAAGACAAAGATGAGCTCATCTCAGAGTCTTAGTTACATTTAACCTCATTAAACTCTCAGAGTGTGAATGTGCTCTCTGTAAGGTTCACGGTGATCCCATCGTCATGTCCGGAGACAGACTCTGATCAGCGCTCGTGTCTGAAGAGGTTAAACTCTGCTCATTTCTCAGCAGTGGCTGCTTTCGGAGGCCTTTGACATTTAAGAGATTAGATATGGGAGTCGTGGAAGAGTGCAGGAATGCATTATGACAGCTGACCTTTTTTAGTTAAGAGATTGGGATTTGTAAGCAATGAGCGCTTTGCATTAACTCCTCATGTATCTGACATAGACAAATAGATCTACTGAGAGGACGTCATTAAAGAGCCCAGACCGAGCTGTCAGTTATACGTCCTCGGGCTGTGTCTGAAATCAGTCGGTCACTCATTCGGTGACGTTGATTTAATGGAGACGGTTGCTTTGTTACCTTGATTGTCATATATCATATATTTGTTGACTATTGTTAGTATTTATTCTACTAAATCCTTCTCATGTTTCTGTGCTCTGAGAAGAGATCTGTCCCTAAGCAGTAATGCATTCATCAATAACATGATCAGACTTATTAGATGATTGCATTGCCTGCAGGCTAATTAAATATTTGATTCATCCTGCAAATGATCATTTCCTCTGTGTGCAATGTTCTGATTTACCAATAATGTTACCTCAGTAAATTAGTGAGCCAAGAAAGATAAAAACACTTATGGTAATGAAAAAAAAAATTACCAACCTGTATAATTTTTCAGTAAAATCATTATAGTTTAATCAGTGGATGGTGTATTACTTTAAGTGATTCAAGTGTTCAGTGTGATTGATTGATTGATTGATTGATGATAGCAGTCACTGACGTGTGTCTGTGTGTCCAGGTGAAAGCAGCTCTGGATGAGATCCTTGAGAAGCTTCCGGAGGAGTTCAATATGACGGAGATGATGGGGAAGGTGGAGGAAAGGACGCCATATATAGTTGTGGCGTTCCAGGAGTGTGAGCGAATGAATTTCCTGACACAAGAAATCAAACGCTCTCTAAAAGAGCTCAATCTAGGCCTGAAGGTTAGACGCACACACTCACGCACAGACACCTGTAACTGAATGGCTTGCTGTTGTTCTGAGTTTCCAACCCCTTTTGTCTGCTGTTGCACGGATCTCATCACCACATCAAATGCTGATCAGGTGGTTGAATGATTTTTATGCCATATTATTAAAATCTGATATGCAGTCAGTTATTGCTTTCTTCGCACACCTGCTAGAATGACACATCTGTCTCTTTCCTGGTGCTTGGTAACGGCAGAAATTAAATCGCTAGAGAGAGTCATGTTGCTCTTTTCAGACCTATTTTAACTGCATTAAACCCCTGAATGATGGTAAGCCTTATGAAGAAAAGACAACTATTAACTAACGCACGATTCTGGCCTTGGCAGATTCAATAGGGAGTCACTGAGATGATTTCTATTACTGTGGATCACCTACTGAAATGACTGAAGCTCTTTATTGTGTCATCTGAGACCCAACATGGAAAAATAAATCTAAATTATTCACATATTCCTAGATGTGTTTGACACCACGTTGCATTGTGGGAAATATTATGTTATGAAAACAAAAGTATAAAAAGACAGTGTGACACAGAGATTCATGGAATGAGGGTAAACACATTTTAGATGCATTTTTATGTTTATGCTTCATATATATTCATATTCAGCTGTGACTTTTCCATTAAAAACCAATTATGCTATATGGAGTGTGAAAAAGCATGTTCTTAGTCCCTGTCGTTTAAAGGGCTCATATCGTGAAGAATCACATTTGAAATCTTAAATGCAAACTAAAAAATGCAAAAAAAAAAGGCTCAAACTTGACTTTCAAATGTCTGTTTGTTTACATTAGCCCCTAACATTTTCAAGCATGCCTGTTGATTTATTCTGTCCACTTATGACTGAATTTGTTTTAGTCACAAAAACAACATGCTGCACCTGTTTTATCTACTTTAAATGGCAAACACTAAAAGATCGTCTCAGCATGGCACAACAGAGCAAGGCTACGTTATTTTACTTGGAAATAATCATTTTATTTGTTTTTAGGATTTCTGAACATTTGGGAAAAAAAACATGTTTTCACACGAATCAGAAATGATTAAGTCATGCTGTTTCTAGGCTGACCCTAATGTTTCTCTCTCAGGGCGAGCTCACAATGACCACCGACATGGAGAATCTCCAGAACGCCATCTACCTGGACCAGGTGCCCGAGTCCTGGACCAAACGCGCCTATCCGTCTATATCCGGACTGGCTATCTGGTTCACGGACCTCCTGAACCGCATCAAGGAGCTGGAGATCTGGACGTCTGACTTCTCCCTGCCCTCAGTGGTGTGGCTGGCCGGCTTCTTCAACCCGCAGTCCTTCCTGACGGCCATCATGCAGTCCATGGCTCGCCGCAACGAGTGGCCTCTGGACAAGATGAGCCTGCAGTGCGATGTGACCAAGAAGAACCGCGAGGACTTCAGCTCGCCGCCACGAGAAGGAGCCTACATCCATGGCCTGTTCATGGAGGGCGCCCGATGGGACACTCAGGTCAGATTTGTTTTATTAGTCTTGAGAAGGAGTAATATAGCAAAGTCGACAACATAATTTTCCTCTGTCCTCGTGCTTCACGGTTTTGTAGAGTAGACAGAGGGGTTAAGATGTGCTAGAAGGGGTGCTGTCATCCGTGAACAGATCTGTAATATACAGCTGCATGCCATTCAAATATACTGTATATACCCAAAAATAATGGCATAACAGGAAAAAACAACAAAAAAATCTAAGTAAGTTGTCTGCATGGCATGAAAAAATTATCTTATGTAATAAATTTGTAATTGAATGTTTCAGACCTCATTTTAATTCAAATCAACCAATTGTGATAGTGAGCTTTGGCTTTAAAATATTAGTATATTCTATAAATAAATTATATACTAGGTAATATACTAGGTTCATATTAGAAATATGAATTACATTCATGTTCATTTAATTTGGTTTCATATATTTATTTATTTATTTATTTTCATGACACAGATGTCCATATTTCTGTGTCAGTTTTTGGCTGCTTTCCAATCAGGCACATTAGTTTCATCTCTTTTCTCTTTCTCTGGAGGTCAGGTGAAGTCAGTAAAATAAGCAGTGACACAGTAAGTTCCTCTACAGAGCGCAGCTGAATCGTTCATTAATATTTTACTGCATCTGTAAGATTTACTGGCTTAAATTCACACTGACTACATAGTCGTGAAAAATTAATCAGGAGTTTTAAACACTGACCAGCGTTTCTGATGAACGAGGCAGCAGTTTCTGCTCTTTTAAATCCAAATAAAAACGAACATCGGGGCTGATTTTATTCCCCGGCCTTTGAAGAACCCTAGAGGAGCATCAGCATGTAGAGCATCACCTGAGATTCTCCAGCTGAGGCTATAATGATGCCAGCTGGATATTAACCAGCATTGTTTGCTTAATTTGCCAATTGATTTGGTTAAATGAGTTGATTCTGAGAGCTGTCACTTTAACACTCGCTCACACCGGTCTGCAGAAACACACACACATGCTTCAGCACAGACCCACAACAAAGAGTCTGTTTGCACCATTAGCGCTCTAATGAATGGAAATGCATGCGGCTTTCTGGTAATGTCTCTAAAAACCAGTTTTAATTACGCACAGGAAGATTTTAATCACTGCGCCCCTCGACTGTTTTCCGCCGTACGTCTTCGATGAACTTAAACTTAGATTCAGGATGCCTTTTGCCCTTTGGGAAAAGCTATTCCAGCTTATCCAAGTGTGAAAGCATATAAGTGGAGATGGAGGATCTGGCCTCATTTATATGAATGAGATTTAACACCTATTGCGACGACATCAAACACATAGGCATATACGTGATGGCCTATATACATAACATTATTCTTATCGTTAAGTTATCGTATGGCTTATTTCTAAAGATATTCTCTTAGCTGATGAATTAGTGTAATCAGCTTAGAGAGTTATTAAAAAGACATTTTCAGGCCCTGTAGAAGATCTAACATGAGTTCCTCGTAACGTCTGCTAGATGTGCAAGGACGCTTTCAGTGTTTTACTGACTTTATTTATTCAAAGAGTCGTAAAACTATCAGTCTTTTAAAGCACAATAAACTTTTACTGCAGCCACGAGACAATTAGAGTGAAATCATAAACAGCGTCCTCTGTGGAGCACTGCAATGTCAACATTATTTGCATTTATCCCTTTAATACTTGCAATCTTTGGTCTGTCGTTTGTGGAACAGAAGAGGATTAATGAATTCATGAACCACCCGAAACATCCTGCATCTGAACTCCTGCAAGTTTCCCTGTTCAGAGAGACTGTGGCGTTACTGCAAGAGTTTTCAGTTTAGTGAAGGACGATTCAAACTTTCCACATAATTCTGTAATACTGTTTAGTTAAATTGGTGGGGGTTTTTTTGTTTGTTAGTTTTTTTTGACACTATAATCATTTTCTTTGATACAGTTAAGTAAAAGCACTATGAAATACATTTCAGACATCAAATCTGAGTTGATGAGCCACATTTAAATTATTAATTTACAAATTTCTAATTCAAATTTCTAATTCTCATGTATATGAAATATATGTATTGTTATTATCCATAAATAAACCTATCATCATCATCAAGCACACCGTTCCTGTGCTGACATCCTATCAAATCATTATCATATAAAGATTAGCTCACCCAAAAATAAAAATTCTGTCATTAATGACACCCACAACACCTTCATTCGTCTTTGAAACACTTTTGAAACACTTCGTCTTTTTATTTCTAAAATTTGAGACCCTGCATAGACAGCAATTCAACTACTGTGTTCAAGATCTTGGCTTAATGTTTTGATGTCTTTACTACCTTTCTGGGCCTTAAACATGGTAGTACATCTCTCTCTATACAGGCTCCCCAAATATATCAAAATGTCTTAATTTAATGAAGGTCTTATGAATGACATGAAATTTAGTTTTCATTTTTGAGTGAACTATCCCTTTAAATGTGTATATATATATATATACCTCTTGAAATGAATGATGAAAATGATGCTCATCTAATGTTTGCGTTTTAGGCTGGCATAATGGTGGATGCCCGTCTAAAAGAGCTCACACCCACAATGCCGGTAATTTTCATCAAAGCCATTCCTGTGGACAAACAAGAGACCCGCAGCCTGTATCAATGTCCTGTCTATAAGACCCGACAGCGTGGGCCCACGTACGTCTGGACCTTCAACCTGAAGACCAAAGAGAATCCGTCCAAATGGACCCTCGCTGGAGTCGCTCTGCTGCTTCAGATATAAACTACCTGCTCGCATTCACCTATGACTTATAATAACAACAGAACGCGTGACTTCATGACACAGCACCTTTTTTTAGAACGTAGTATTTTCATATTTTTTGTGTGCCGTTAGGAAAAGGCAAGTTCCAGTGCAAACGTACAAACACGACGTGCCATGCAGTTAAATTAAAAGCACTTTGATGAACCGGTTTCATATTTGTTCTGTGTGTTTTTCTTTCACAGATTTGTGTGACTCTGCTCTACGTCTGTTCTCTCGAGTTTAAAACAGGAAGCCTACAATTCTCAGTTCTATCACATTCGAACATCTCACCCTGAGAAACCGTGGCGTCGGTCTGAAGAAAGTGCAACACCTCAGTGAATCCGCCGCCGCGGCAGCGATGAGCCTCCAGGGTCACTTATATCTGTTATTGAGAAAACTTAACAACACGTACAGACACTGAGCTATGAAACGGGGCCACGGGGAAACAGAATATGTGGAGAAAAGCAATAAATCCATCCAGAATCCAATTACAAAGCACCGGGAAACGGAGCTTCATGTGACACACAGCTTCTGCCGTGCTCTTTATATTCATTTCTCTCATGTCCTGGCATAAGGGATAGGAGACAAACGCGTTAAAGAAATAAATATGAAACCGACACGAAATGTAAGGGAACCTTCTTTATTTGTTTGTGTTCACATCGGTTAAATATGATTAATGTGCTGCTTGTTTATTCCTTCCAGCGTGGCAGTAAAGAGTGCACTTTGTTCTCTGAATTTTACATTTGCATTTTTTGAAGCGAATATCAGCGCTTGTAAGGCATCAAAAGAGACGCGGGGAGTTTAAGGTGAGGTTTCAGGCTTTGGTTCAGCATCAATGAAACGCTGCTTCAGAGAAGCTTTACATGTGTCAGGAGTTAGAGAGACGATGATTTCCGTGAACGCTTGAATATACTTGGATTTCGCGACAAATTGGTCATAAAATTTGATCTGATTTTCAGATAAATCGCAGCAACCAAACGTTTGCGAGTATTGTTTGAGCGCGCCATGAGAAACAGAATGTGAATCCTGAGGCGAATGACTTCAAAACAGTCCAATCAAAGAGATGCTGTTAACAAATGTTAATGTGAATCATGCCTCAAACAAAAGACATTTACATTTGGACGTTTCAAATAGGCTTTCATTGAAAGAGCTTGCGGTGCACATTTGAATCTTTCTTTTCTCCCTTTACAACGGAAGATCACTTAAGCTTAATGTTGACTTGCATAACGACGGAAAGTGTTACCTGTGCCATCCTTGATATTTAGATTGGATTGCTTTTAATCTCGTTGTCAATGATTTGGGCAACATGGGGGATAATGTACAGCGATCAGTCCAGCAGCTGAAGCAATGAGGGAACAGCGGCTCAATCCTGACCTGTTCACACCAAACATGTGAACGTTTCAGAGTTTTAAACCGGTTTGTAAAGAGAAATGCTGCAAAATCCCTTCCGAATGTGTGCGGGCCTGATCCAGCATTACATCATGTTTGGCGGAGGTTATTGCTGCCAAAAGAAGGATCAGTCTGTTATTAAATTAAAGTTATTAAGGATTCACTCTTTTTTTACCGCCCTGAGCTATGACGTTTCCTCTGTGTGTACAAAACCGTCCTGGCAACAGCATTTTTTGTGTATGTTTGTTGATGGTTGTGACCGAGCTGAAGATAAGAATCATTAGGACTAAGAATGTTTTCTGGTTTATTTCGAAGCCATTAAAGAAGAAAATCTGGTTTTCTCCTCAGATTGCTTTTGTATTGATTGTGGATATCAGCCGAGGAGATCGGACTGAAGGCTGCGATGCTTCAGACATGCAGGGGGTTTTGTGTCACAGACATTGGCAGCGGTCCATGATTAAATGAAAGCTAAATTGGTGAAAGCAATTAATCAAGTTGGTCATGATACAGCTGATTATACAGTGTCAGGACTGCTGTCAAATCAATGGTAAAGAGTTCAGTAGGGAATGGCAGTTTCTATCCTTTATTATCTTAAGAAACTTTGCTTCTTGCAGTTTTTTCAAAAGCAGCCAAATTATGGCATTTGCTTTATGACGTAGGATACTTAAAAGGTTTTCCGAGATCCAAAACACTAGTAGTAATAATAATGATACAAAAGTCTTATTATAGTTAGTGTTTCAGTAATTGAAAATGCATTCATTCTTTTGAGACTATATTTATATTTGCACACCAACAAATGAGATTTGAGGCCTGTGGCAAAGGACAGAGCGTTCAGTGTGATTACCATGGCTTCAGTAAATTTAGAAAATGCAGTCTTATGGGCTGAATTTAAATGGATAGTTCATCCAAAAATAAAAAGGACCCCTTGATTTATTCACCCTCAAGCTATCCTAGGTGTATATGACTTTCCTCATTTAGACAAATATAATCAAGAGTTATGTCCTGGCTCTTCCAAGCTTTATAACGTCAGTAAATGGTGGTTTTGAACCAAAATAAGATGCATGCATCCATGCATGTTCGAGATTTTAAAGCTCAGAATACATCTGAAAGATGTATCTGAAGTCATATACACCCCTGATGGCTTGAGGGTGAGTAAATCATGGGGTAATTTGAACTATCCCTTTAAGGTTGTTTCTGGATCTTTTAGAGCTGGGGCCAGATGAAGAACTTAGTCTCAGTGTTTTAAGAACTAGCCCGGCCAACTAGCAGTTACTAAGAGGTAAAGAGTTGGTCACGCTTCCACCTGAGACATTCTACTAACTATACTTAACTTTTTTAAGAGTCTGCTTGTAAGCATCTGCATCTGGATGTGAACGCAGCTGTCCCGTCCCATTCCTCCCCACAGCCACGGTCACCATTCACACCTGACAATTCATATTTCACATCACAGAAGGGGATGTTTGCGCCACTGGGTACATGCGGTGGGCAAAGTGTCAGGCTACAGCAGAAATCTATCAAAGACTCCTGCTCAGAATGTAAAGGAGGAAGCTTTAATCATTTCCATGGGAAATGCTGGTTGCTAGGCTACAGGTCAGTCTTGAGAAATGACTTAGGAGAGAGCCGGCGATGGCGCAGTATATGTAATATTAAAGCAGGCTGTATGCTAATTTGCAGAGAATCGCAGCATTTCTTCACTTTGGCTTTCTGAAATATGGTAATTTAAGACAAGAGCAAACTGTAAACTTAATGGAAGCGCTCGGAGCCACTTCTTTTTCTTTAAAAGCTTTTGAAATGCACCGTTGCCTGTATTATTCACAAGTACCGTGCGGAATATGAAGATTTATGTGGCGTATTCAAGCCTTATGAGAGTCCTTAAGAGAATGATGGAAAGTATTTTCAGTTTATTGTGCAGGCACAAAGGCTAAACTGTCAGTTTTCAATACAAAAATGCCTTTTTCAGAAGTATGTTCTCAACTACTGTGGTTAAAAATCTGTCTCTCGTCTCTGCGCTCGGCCGTTCTGACAGACAGATGGTAAATAATTAACGAATTACGTTCCAAATTCGTACAGGGAGAGCCTGTCTTATACCTCACCCTGACCGGGATAAAAATTTTAGTACGAAACATTGCGTTTTGGCTGAACAAGACATTGCTCTCAGAAGTGGAGACCTAGAGAGCTTTTCATTATTTTATATGGGACCGATGTTTTAGTCAGCAGCCATTTGCACAGTGGAAGCTTTCGCCCGCCTCGTGCTTCTGCTTTTACGTCAACCAATCTGCTACACGGACTCCATTTAAGTGTCATATTTTCATCTAAATGCTGATAGGGAAGACGTGGTTTGGTAGAAACCGAGATACGAAGCCGTCTCACTCCTAAAGCTTTCGCAAACAAGAAATGTAAATGCAAAAGGCTTTGTTTGTGTGTGAGAATTACATTTTCACCCCTGAAGTTCAATGAATTTAAAGGAGGTTTCAGCTGCTCCGGCTGGTACGGGAGCAGCGGGTATTAATTCACATGTCCAAAAAATAAATAAAATAACCCAATATATCACCTAGTTGCAGAAGCATATTTGGTCGGTTAGTTTTCAGACACATTGGTTTTTTCTGGCTCTGCGTGAGCGCTCTACAGGGAAGACGTGGTGATTTGCCGTGCCGCTCTGATTTCTGGGTGTAATGTAATTGCATTTCTTTTCCTCTCAGACTGTTTTAGACAAGTGTTCCTGAAGTTAAACTGTAACATGACTTATAAATATTGCAAAATCCATTTAAAAAAGAATATACGCTTTCCTGAAACTTTCCATCAAGGTTGTCTGTAGCAAAACCCCATAGAGAAAGCTGGTGAACTCTAAGGTTAAAGGGCCATTCTCCTAACATTGAATGTTCTGTGATCATCTGACGTTCCAAACATGTGTGACTTCATCTGTGTTTCAAAGGCTCCTCTGCAATCTGCAACTCACATTTGCTGGTTGAAAATTTTGTTTTTCCCCTGAACATTTTGTTTGTTCACAATTCGGACATTGGCTTCTTCTCTCATTAACTATAATGAGCGTGTTCCTTAAATCACACGAATAGTGTGGAATATTGCATAAGAGTCAATTATTGGCTTGAGATGAGATTCTAATGATGCTTGTTAGTAAATTTCTCGTCATTTACTTTCATGAAATGTAGCCTGATTGTTCTTTTTTTTCCACAGAAGAAATGTTATACAGGCTTTATTCAAGGTTGTATTCAGTAAAACAGGTTGCAGTATTCCCGGGTTCAGGGGCCCCGTTTATAAAATGTGCACAGATCTGATCTTATGCTAAAAATCCTCGTTAACGTTCAGATTTAGAAGCGTGACATGGTAAAGATATGCAAACTTTTCCGTGTGTCAGAATGTGTTTTACTCAAGATGTTTTCAAAGGAAATGCCAAAGATGATCATAACCGATGCTCATCACATATGCAGAGTGATGTCCAAAAAGATTTTTTCTTGCTTACATTTGGATATTAAAATTTAACAAAATGGCAACCATAAAAACAACTAGCAAGGTCAGTTGATTTTAAAAATCCATGGAAACTGGCATCAGTTCATTGTTAGGTATATATATACCTTATTGTATTTTGGTGTGAACTAACCCTTTAAATTTTTTTTTCCTTTCTTATTCTCTGAATTTAGCTGTTTTCTATATCATGGACCATTAGAGCAGAGTTCTTTCAAATATTTCAGTGTTTTCTTTTGAGGCACATGAACATTTTTCACATTCATTTTCATGTTTAGAAAAATAAGGAAGGTTTATTTGAAGCTACTACAACAAGCATAATATACTCATTTGTCTTGTGAGTCACTGCAACACAGTCTACAGCCAGATATCAACAGTTGTCTTTTTTTTTCCCAACATTCGCCCAGTTCCCATTCTACAAACACATTTGAAAGGACACACATACAGTATCATATTACTTTAAATGGTCCAACACTGGGTTAGTGGGTTGTCTATAGTTCTGAAGTCTTGAATCTCTAAAAATCAAACTACAATAATACAACTGCCAACCAGAACAGACTTGTCCGTTTACTGTGGCTAAAAGAGCTTATTTACAATCATCTTTGCAAAATAATTAATGGCAATTAACTGAAGAACAAACCGATATGTGCTAGCCATCACCAACCGAACAAATGAACAAAACAGAACGAAACGCAACTTTTACTTGATTGTGCTTTTTAACCCACAAAACCACTTCGTTGTTGAAATGGAGCATTTTCGTAGAGGCACCAAAAGAAGTGCGTGAACATCATAAGAACGTCTAAAGCTATTGACTAGGACCGGAAGTACAAACAGTATTTGTATTTATATATATATATGTATGTATGTATATATAAATTTATACAGTTCTGATCCATGTCCATACCTTTTATCATACGTTCTTTCTTCTGACGATCTCTGCGAGTCCCCATGCAAAGCCCTTACGAACGCAGAATCTGTCCTTCCTTATTAGTGGTCAACAAACACATGGTAAATGAATGGATATGCACACAGAAATATCTCAGTATTGACTCTATACTAGCTGGTGCTGGGTCAGTCACTGAAGAACTGCTGGAAAGGCCCGGATCAGAGTCTGCCTCTTTTGCGCTTCTGTTGTTGCTTGGGCTCGTGCCTCAAACGTCTGAGAGATTGCGAGTGGTTAAACAGTCACTTCGGTCTTGCTCCCTGTGCGGTAGTGATGGTGATGCTGCTGCTGCTGCTGCTGCTGCTGCGGGACGTAGTGCAGCTGCTCCACCGTCTGCGTGCGGCGCGAGGCGAAGGCCTGCCTCTTGGATGCCGTCTGGTTCATGGTCGCAGTGTTCTGCGGGGGAGTGTTGTTTGAGGCACTGGGATGGGAGTGCATTTTTGTCATCTTATAGCGGTCCAGGAGGGGCGTGGTGGGCATGAACACGTCCGTGTGGGATATGGCTCTGGACATAGACTTATCGCTGTGGAACCCGGAGCGCTTGATGGACATCATCTTGTCGGGAGAGATCAGCGGATCCTGCGAGTGAAGGCGGTCTTGAGAGTAGAGGCGGTCTTGGGAGTAGAGGCGGTCCTGGGAATGCAGGCGTTCCTGAGAGTGAAGGCGCTCCTGCGACATCAAGCGGTCCTGCATGTGGATGCGGTCCTGGGAGTAGTGGCGGTCCTGGGAGTGCAGGCGGTCCTGCGAGATGAGCCGCTCGTGGGAGCGCAGGCGCTCGGCCGACAGGAGCTGCTCATCGGAGAGGATGCGTCCGCCGTATGGGGAGATGCCATAGGGAGACATGGGGTAGTCATTTGCGTGGCTGCGCTCGGGAGACAGCACGCGGTCCTGGGACATGGCCCTCTGAACTCTGCGGGGACGCTGGCGGGGTGCTTGCTGCTGCTGCTGCTGCTGCTGTTGCTGGGCCTGCTGCTGCTGGCTGCTCTGGGACTCCTGGTTCACCTTGATCATGTGCAAGGGAAGAGTTCCTCGTGCCGCTAGGTCTGGAAGATGCCTCTTCCTGCTGTAGTAGTCGTCAACGTCCTTATCCGCTGTTTAAAAGCACAAGCAGTGTAAGTTTCAGAGCATTCGAGTAAATGTGAAATCAAAAGGTAGCTGGTCAAATTGTTTGTCCTTCTCATACCACTTTCATTTTCAGCTGACTTTTTAACCACATGTCTGTTCTGAAATGCCACTTTTATCAATGAATCGCGAATGGATTAAACCAAGCCCCAATGTTTTTTTACACGATAAGTAACTTTGCAACTACAACTAACTAGCAGTCAATATATCTGTCCATACTTGACAGATGCACTACTAACTAGAAGGAAATTCTCAAGCACCCATCAGCTTATTCTAA
The DNA here is from genome assembly GCF_018831695.1 of Puntigrus tetrazona. Classification (NCBI taxonomy): domain Eukaryota; kingdom Metazoa; phylum Chordata; class Actinopteri; order Cypriniformes; family Cyprinidae; genus Puntigrus; species Puntigrus tetrazona. The sequence goes on from NW_025047807.1 coordinate 1,156,043, forward strand.
CCTTAACCTAACAGTTGACTAATACTCTAATGAGAGTTATGCAGTTAACACTGCACAATTCTACTCGCAGACAGGTTTTGTGAAGTCTCCAACAAATGCCTGAATTCAGAGGTAAATCAGCGATCGTTCACTCGAGTGACGTGGTGTGAATTAACAAAGGCGTGATCTCACTGATGCGTCACCAACCCCTTGTATGCTAAATATCTGGACCTGTCTGCAATTTAAATTTCTGCTGTGTGAAATGAGTTCTGATTGAAAAATACATTGCATATAACCTACAGCTATACTGGAGTTCAGAGAGGAAACATACTTTGCGGACCATAGTTGTCTGCAGTTTTTCGTATTTTAAAATCATTCAGTGTGCTGTCACCAATCCAATTGCAAAGCTGGGTATAGTTAATAGAAAGTTTAAAGTGGACTATTTAAATAAAACCTTTTTTCTTAATAAATATCCCATAGTTTTTGCTTGGGACTGCATCAGATTACAAACGTTAAATGATTCCACGTGCCATTTAAACTGACCGATCACTGTCAAGTAACAAGATACTTTAAATCAAAGAGCCTTGCTTTCGTCTACACAAAGATTGATCACAGCTTGAGAGCTTCAGGACACGTTCAGGACAGTCCGGACAGCCAGCGACTGTACTGTAACAAACTGCATGATTGGAACTGGAAATAATGAAATTATCTTCTGCTCGGAGGTGTAATGAATACATTCTGGGGGAGCTCATGTCCTTGAGATCTCAGTTACACTTGATAGATTTCTCCACACATTTAGAGCCCAGTGATATCGAAGTGAATGCAATAATAGAGTGTATCAAACAAAATTACAGCCACAAATCTTTCTATAAGTGAGAATTAATCGAATAACTGTGATGAGAGTTTTGTGAAAAAAAAACAAAAAACTGCAAGATAATTCACAGCCCGAGGTGGTGGCAGTCATTTTTGTGGGACATCTGAAACAGCGTCTCTTGAGGGGATTAGATTCAGTTTGTTAGGAGATAAAAGAGCTAAATAACACCATTTATCTCACGCTCTGCGAAAGGACGAACACTGTGTTATATGGGGAAATTAATGGCACATAATCTGTTTATGGTGATTACAGATTAAATTAATCTTTCTTCATAAAGGAGCCTCCTTTTGAATTTTTGTGGATATTAGCAAAATAAACATCAGGAGAAGGAGGAGGATGCTGGAGATGTTATTATTAACAGGAGTGTACCGCACGGAAACGGTGCGGCGCTCAGCTCTTGCCTGCTGGCTGCATCCAACACGATCTGTCACTGCAAAACACCGCCAAAGCTCCAAAAGAAACAGCTAAGCCTTTCGGCTACACCCCACAAAAAATAACTTGCTTCAGAGGCATATCTGAGATTCGGTGGAAGGGCTGCCGCAGGACAGTTTTAAGGAGGGTCTGCTGCCATGAATAGTTTAGTGTATGATTGCATGTTTTCACTGGTGGCGGCTCGGCGGACGCGGAAGAATTGCAGATGAGTGGGGCTGTCAATTTCCTGGGCCTCGACTGGGTTCAGGGCCAGCAGTGATCTGGGGCGTTCTTTATGCAATTACACAAGCCTCAGGGGAATTTACTCTTCACTTAGGGAATAAAATGAGCTGAGACCTTATTACACAGCAAAAGAACCTGCCACTAACTGAATCAATACGATAGGGCTAAGGCCACGAGAAAGCTTTACTCAGTGATATCAGATTCAGATCGAATCCGTGGTAGCGGGTAATGGCCGCCTGTTGAGGTAGCATACTAACAGTCCTGATGAGGTAAAATGAAGGCTCTGATCCCGGCGAGCGCTGGCCTACAAGACGCCCCCGCAGCCCCCGTTACGTCACGCTTACAGTAATTGTACTTCACATATAAAACCAAACATACAGTGCGTTTACAGAGACAGCTGCATGAATGCGTTTACACGGGCATCACAGTCGTGGGAAACAATGCACGACGCTCGAATGTTGATTGCTAAATAGCTTGCACAGCGGACAGAAAATAAGACTCGCTGATTGACATGATGGAGTGGCGAAGATGCCGCAGGAGCAGCTTTTGTCTGTCCGACTGCTTCCTGGGATCCGAAGGAGCCTTGTTCTTCAATTGCTTTTCATTTGTCGCCATCGATGCGCATAGCTAAAATGCTAAATCTCCCAAAGTACCAGTTGCAGACAAGATTTACACTTTTTAAAATTGTATAAATCCACAAAAAAATACAATATGGTATGCAAGATTTTAATTAACAATGTATCTAGGATTCCTGATCTAGATCAATGCTAAACTATATACAATTTACTACTATTCGTTTGCGTTTGTTCATTTGTGATACATTATCAGTATATAGTATGAAGAAATGAACATTAACCTAAAATTAATAAATGTTGTCAAAGCGTTGTGCACTGATGCTTTAAAGACATTCCACTTTAGGCATTCTCCTAACTATAAAGTAACTTTATAACTATATCATCAATTAATTATCATTAATTTACAAATAATGTATACTAGCTCTCAGAGTAAACTGTTAGGTTAGAATTAGGGTTATTAGAATAAGTTGACATACTTGTGAAGTTTCTCATTAGTATGTAGTATGTTGTGGACTCAAAATAAAGATTTAGAAGATATTAAGCAGATGGTCTACAAATAGTCTAATGACTGCTATTTGACATGTATTTCTAACGTTACTCGCTGTTAGTAAAACCTAACTGTGACCTAAAGTGTTACCTACAATTACAAAAAGCGACAATAGAAAAGCATTTTAGAGTATGTTGCGTCAGCAGTTTTTGTAACTCCACATCTCACAAGTTTCTCATAACTGAGACGCAACCTCTTACAACCAACTTTTGGGATCTTTCTATGTGACCAATGTTAGCAAAGAAACCTCATTTTAAAGTTTAGCTAAAAATAAAACAAACAGAACAGTCACGTGTATCCCAGTTCTGTGCTGCGTCACCGGCCCCGAGACCCCTAAAGAAAGATCATGCTTAGCAGAGCTGAGGACATACTTAGTCTCTTGAGCGAGGAGTATTTGTTGAGGTCAGCTTTCACGGCAGATTCGTAGGACGGGGGGAGGTGGGAGAGGCTCTGGAAGGAGCGCGAGAAGGACAGATCGTATGGCTCTGTCTGTGAGGTGAGGATACTGTTCATCCGGGTGCTCTCTGCGGGCAAGACAAAACAAACCATCCAATCTTTAAAAATCACAAATGCAAACATCTCCATTGTCAAACGGAAGCTCTGTTTTTAGTTTTTCTGCACACATTTGACATGTTGGGAGACATTACTGTGAGGAGGGATGACGGGGAACGTCCGCACTGGGTTTAGGTGGCTATAAAAAGACCGGAGTCGCAGTGCCACGGTGACCAATGGCATTCGATCGGCCGTCTCATTGATAACGGAGGAGCGGTTTGGGTGACTGATGTGATGTGATGTGTGCGGCAGCCCCTGCGTGCCCGTCACGCCAGTCTGAGTCTGGGCAGGCTGAGGATCAAGCCCTGGTTAAAAATAGGGCAGCGACTAGCGCAGCAGAACGGGCCGGGAGGCGACAACACTCCAGGGAGCCGGCGGGACGCTCGCACGGTGGGTGGACGGGACGGGACGGGTGGGGGAGATACGAAGGACGAGCAATGTTTACACAACAGCATTTTGCACTCGCTCAGTTCATGCCATGGGGTTCAGCTGTTTGTGGTGTGTGAAGTGGAAAACATTCATCTTCATTGGAAGGAGGAGGAGGAGAAGGAGAAGGAGAAGGAGAAGGAGGAGAAGGAGGAGGAGGAAGAGGAAAGATTGAGAATCAATGATGTTGAAGATAACTTACCATGCCTTAGAGATCTGTGAGCTGGTCAATTCAAGGGAAAAAGAACGCAGTTCAATAACAGCACTTTGTGGAGAGAGCAGATGAAATAGAGTTGGGGACGGGCTGCTTTGTTTTCTCGTGCTCTTGTAATGATGAAGCATCGTGAAATGGCAGTTTGAATTGGGCTTTTTGTCACAGTGACTATTTGCACCAGCTGTAGAGAACAGTGTCCACACAATGTGACGGGTCTCACAGCAACGATGTGGTGAAACCAGACAAACTACGGGAACACGTGTGATGTGGATGGTGGAGACGTGTGCAGTTTTGCTGTTCACAACTAAACCGACTTCGTAGTCTGTGTATAGACGTCGTTCTGCTGGGCTTTTCGGGCAATTACCGTTAAAAACCATCAAAAATTATTTTCTTTTTTATTATACACTGGTAGTGACAGTGACCTGGCCATCATTTAGCTAGGACCAGCAAACCATCAATTTTTTCTATTTAGTTTAATAAAATTGATTTTCAGAGTTCAGGTCCTGCTATGCAAGGTCATCACAAAATTACAAGGCTCCGGGCCAGTTTTACTAAATGGGGAAAATTAGCGGGAGATTGCAATTTCAAAACAGCTCCGATGGGAGGGGACATTTTTACGGGTCGTTTACTGATAATGCACAAATTTAAAAAACGCACATGCAATCTCATTTGCGCATCTACCAAATGCAGCACGAATTGGCAAAAAACAAAGAAAGAAATAATGATGCCACAGTATCTCAAAAAAACACACAAAAAAACTGGAGACCATAAAATAGATTTGCTAGAAGATAGACCTGGTATTGCGTGACTCCTAGTTGATGGTTCATCATCGTCTTTTAGTTCCTAAAGCAAACGATGAAGCAAAAAATAACACTCGCTTCTGCCTCCTTCTAGAATCAATTATTGCAGCCATTTCCAGTGTAAGATACTTCATACAATGTTAAACAATGGTGTGAATGCCAATAATTTGATGAGCGAAAACGTAAAAATTGTTGCATAATTTATTTGAGTACTCTCTTCCACTCTCTTCCTTATTTTAACAGCAAAAGATGGTTTGCGCTGGCACAAGTTTTTAGTAAAACTGGCCCTTTATGTATTGTCTAAAACCCCACCTTTCGTACTGCATTTCCAAACTGGTTGGAAAGCCCTCTATTCACAATTCTTTTCTTTTTGTTTATGTTTTTTGAAAGAAGTGCTGCATGTATCAAAATACAATAACAGTAATATTGTACCTTATAATTTAAAATGTCATAAATTCCTGTGATCCAAGTTGAATGTTTATCATCTTCACTCCAGTCTTCAGTGTACGATCCTATAGAAGTTATTCTAATATACTGATTTGCTGCCCAAGAAACATTTCTGATTATTGTCAATTATGATATTGTATTATCAATTATTGTGCTGCCTAATATTGATACCTTTTATTTTTTATTTTTTTTCAGCATTGTAAATGCCTTTACTGTAACTTTAGATCGATTTAATGCATCATTGATTAACAGAAATATCATTTAATTTAAAAAGTAGTGTATCGTTATTGAACTATAATGTAATACTAATATCCAACAGAGGCTCGATTATCAAGAGTTAATTTTTCACAACTTTGATTTAGCATGAATGATTTTCTGTTTCACATTGAAATAGTTTTACTCTGAAGCAGATACATGGCTCCATATTCAAGTATGCATTTATTTGTTATTTCATTAAATAAGTTGCTAGACCAATTGCACATAGTGTTAGGCTCTTAAATAAGAGATTGATCTCTGCTTGGACACTAGCACACTGACCGATGCTTCAGAGACGACTACAGTGTAATAATAAGTCATTATAAATCACGGAAATACAGTAAAAGTATCTCTTTTCATACAGTGAATTAGCTGCTCTGTGTGAATGCAATAACAGGCTTTGTCATAAAAACATGGATCCACTGTGGAACCTTTGAAGCTTGTTGTGTGGAAAAGCGATCCATCTTTAGACTCCCATCCTTCACCAGCCCAAGCCAGACTCGAGTGCTTCACCAACGGCGGGGATTTAATCAGCGCTAACAAGCTGAGCGTTTCTGCTCACTAGCGAGAAGCTTTCCTGCTTCACATTACAGCAACATCAGTTGGAAGATTCAACTACAGCCCGAGCCCTGCTCTCGTGCCTTCAATAATACATTCTGGAGACAGATGATGATAGTTTTGAGGCATGAGTTTGAATGGATGCTGTCCTCTGAACACAGACGGCATATCGCTTTGAAGAATTGAGCACACGGAGTGCTACAAAGGTCTCATTTCAGGTCACAAAAATATAGCGTGAGGCTCCAGGTGTCAGACTTATAAGCTTTGACATGTCAGAGAGGCTCAGGAAAGCGCAGTAATTCACTGCATGTCTGGCTTTAAATTGCGTCCTCTCCAGACCATTGACTCAAATCAAGATCCCAGGTTGGTTTCATGGTAGCGATGATGATGAAAATGGACAACGCCATTGATCTGTTCACAGAACCAGCTGATCTTGTAGGCATGCATACATAAATAATCAGTGGAAAGCACTTGACGGTAAGACTGCAATCGTGAAATGGTGCTGTTAAATGAGGAATGTGGTTCTTACCATTTTTAGGTGTTCGAGTTGGGCTACTGAGACCGAGATGGTTGTAATTATGTTGATGGGCTCCTGCAGAAAAAGCAATGACAAGTCTGATTTGGTTGCAAAGTAAAGGCAAGCATGATCGATTGTAATCCAGAGCACAGTCGCTCCAATGGGAAAAAAGGGAAGCACATTAATAGCCAGATATGCACTACATGGCCAAAAGCGTGTGGACCAGCAATACGGGCTTGTTTCTGGTTTGATTCCAACACCCCGGGCTTTAAAAGGCGAGTGGATCCTTGTTTGCTGAGTGGATCCTTTTCGCACCAGAATCGCTAGTCCTATATCGAGCTGAAATAGAAAAATCTTTAGCTTAAGCATGCGTGTACCTAAAATAGCCAAACCTGTCCACATGCATTTGGCTGTATAGTGCACACAAAGCATGAAAAAAAAGCATCAGCAACAAACAGCACATGTACAATCAACACTAGTGGTCCGGCTTAATAAAAACATTTAATTAGTGTAATCTTACTGTTATGTTTTATAAATATATAATGAACTCAATTACACCATGTTTACACAGAATCACTGACACTAATTACGTGTGTTATCTATCGACAGGGAACTGTATATTTTCAAATTGCCATTTGGCAGAATGACCACTTTTGTTAATCGCTCATGCAGGCAGAGTTATTGAATGATGGCCATAATCTCAGCGATACAATGCTCTATCACTCACCAACAGCTGCAGAAAAGCAAAACGTGTCATTTACTAAATTGCCGGTTGCAGTAGTAAGTTGCAGCAATAATGGACGAGCTGCATATGACGATGTGCATTAGTTCAGAGTTCATCATCATCATCATCATCTGCACATCATTGAAAAGTGTTGAGGCCGCTTAACCAGTTGACATCTATGTTCCCTGCTTTCAGGAGCTCTATTACGAGACTAAAGTTGTTCTGTCTTCTGTCACAAAGTCGTGTGTTTAGCGCGGCGGGAGGCTGATGCGGTTTGGCGCGACGGGCCTGTGATGGGCTGAGATGGACCGCAGCATCCGAGCGCGAGGACCACGGTGTGCTGAGCGGTGATGAATGGCACCTATTCTGAGCTGGCAAAGATGGGCTCATGAAGCGCCCGTGATAAATGGATGAATACTAGAGGGAGCACAGCGTCATGCTCGTCTGGATATCTGCTGTTGTGCCTGTTTAAAAATGCATTAGAGTGACTAGTTTAACATCCATTTACATCTGTCATGGAGCTCAGATGAGCGAAGACCCCTGTTTCGATAGAATGGAGTCAATCGTTGCAGTTATTCGATGAGATAGGGACGTTTCTTTTTACCCAGTAGCTATGGTTCCCTGTAGTGTGTTTACTGTGCATACAATATAGATTTAGTACAATAGTTCTTTAAGCTTTACCGGTGACCATGAATCTCAACCAAATCTACTTTAGGACATTCCAATATACTTTACAAAAAGAATTTAGCACGTTTTATATATTTATTTTTTTTATGCATATGTAATTGAAAAAAAATTTTTTCGAAAGAAGTCTATTTTTCTCATTAAGGCAACTAAATTGTTAATGCAGCAATATTGTGAAATATGGTTACAGTACAATATATTGTCATTGCTGAATTTTCAGCATTATTACAGCAGTCTTCAGTGTCACATGATCCTTTAGAAATCATTCTAATAGGCAGATTTGCTGCTTATAAATAATTTCTGATCGTTGAAAACAGTTGTTGTGCAGAATATTTTATTTTTCAGTATTGCTCAAAAAACAGCATTTAATTCAAACTAAAATTTCGTAACATTATCATGTCTTTACTGTCACTTTTGATCAATTTCAATTTAATCAGTGGTGAAAAAACAATTAAAACACTGTAAATCTTTCTGACCCCAAACTTCAGAACAGTAGTGCACATGTTTATTGACCCTCACACGGGACTTCTATGGAAGCTGGCTGAAAATTTTCTTTCTGGGATGATAATCAATAGGGAGCTAAAATCATGATTTCGTTGGTTTATGTTCAGTGTGGTTCTTTTTTATTTCCAGCAGCGGAAATCGCGATTAAAAGCGGCGGGGTCTGAGATGAGAAATACCGAATTAGTCCGAAGGTCTCCTCTGCACTGTCTACAGCATCTTATTAAAACTGACAACTAAAAGTTAAGGAGCGCTTAGGAGGCACACACGTCCCAAAACGTCTCAGGTCCACTACATTCACAGCAGCACTGATAAAAAGCCAGAGCTCAAAGCGCAGTCTTGAGTTCTAATTAATAAGAAGCATCGTCCAGTTCAATGATCCTGCTTTAATCTGGGGACCAATTAGTTTCTTTTGAGAAGGCGGTTAGTTGAAGTCTGGCTGTGGGCCGGAGGTCTGCGCTCTCTCCAGTCTCTCTCTCTCTCTCTCTCTCTCAGCATACGTGCCAATTTAGGCTCACTCTGCCCGAGTCTCTCAGGTCATTTAGTCAACAAGAAGGGGCTCAAGTCGACTGCTCGCAATGCGTCGCGAGGTTAATGAAGAGTTTCACACCAGCTCTAAGAGAGGCTGCGCAACGCCGTCTGAGGTCTCCTCTGAAATCAAACTCAATTAGGTAAAACTGTATCTTTTACTCCAGTACTTCTGCAGAGTTTTGTTTCTGAAGCAGACAGCAGGTATAATGTTTGTTTTGCCCAGTTTACGACAGCGTAATAGAACACTTACTACCTTTTAATAGCTTAAAAGCCAATGAGAACGCGTGGATCGTTATCTTGAGCTGTTCGGAGCGATCCTCTGACATTAACGGCAGCGTGGTCGCTTTTAGAAGTCATAAGCTGTGTATCATTTTTAATATCCACCCCGTTCTGCGATGGAATTTACTTTGTATGAATCAGACGCCGCAAATGTTGTTGATTTGGCCTTTTGAAAGCGAAACGGCAGCGACGCCAGAGCCTACAGCTGATGAATCGTCACTTTGCACATACTCCTGTTTCATGTCTAATATAACCTGACAACAACACTCTCGTTCCAGTTTGAATAGTAATGTCCAGATGGCCAAGCAATGATTCAGTCATTTGACATTTCTCTTGCTTTTCCTCCAGAGAATGAAATGCATCGACATCAACGGAAGGGGTTGCTGTTTGTCATTGCATTTACATGAGATCTTTGTGGGTGTGTTTCATTTTTCACTATCATCGGGAGAGTCCAGGATTAGCGCAAAAGGAGCTCACAAGAGGTCGGCGTGCTTTATAATAAATCTCACAATAAGCCGTCTTAATCACTGGAACAATTACAGCAGTAATACATAATACATCTCGTGAGACGTGATATTAAACAATACCTGGAATAAAAAAAAGCAAGTGAAAAGTTCATTTATGATGACGGCTTGATTAACGCTTCCTCTGATTGTGGAAATGAAGTTCAAATCAAATCAAAAATTTATTGCAAACAAAAAAAAAACAAGAAGTAGCAAGTAAACAAGGTCATGCGAGAACATTTGCATGAACAGCTGTGTAGCCTCTAGTGCTCGTTCCCTTCTGTCTCATCCGGTCCAGCCCTGTGTTGACGAGAATTAACAACACGCTTCTGCCTCCTTGATGAATACATCGTGCCAAAATCTTAGGTCAGTAAGCTTTTCGGCATGCCAAGCACATCTTATAGCACAGCCAGTTACATCTGCTTGTCTGAGTTCCTTTGTTAAAATATCTGGCTTCATATGACAGAAAACCCAATCGTGCCTGATAAAAACCTGACGTAGAGTCTGGAAAACCCACTCGAGCCTGCCGCTCTCCAGAGGTGATGCTGCTCAGACTAATGAGGGGCCGGAAGGGATTGAGACACGAGTGGGTGGGAGGGCGAGTACGAGAACGTCACATTTCCTTCCAGAAGTTGGTCGTGTTTATGCACCTGTTTTAGACAGAGGCTCTAATGATGTGGAGAACGAGGTCCGGCCCGACGGTCCTCGCTGACAGTTTGAAACCAGTTCGCTTGCCCTTCTCCTGTGTTTTTGACAAACTCGGAGCCGGAAAGCCACTGGGGTCTGGCATTTAACCGCTGACAAAAACGGTTAACATTTAATTGTGAAATGTCATAGTAGTCCTACACGTATGAAAATGCAATTCCCCGCTGAAGTGCACGGCTTGACCCGTCCTGCAATAAATAATGCTGTAACTGAGCTGCAATCGAGTTCTCTGTGAGCACCGTGTGACATCTAATAATAACAACGCTTTTATTTTTGTCTTGTTTTTCTGTACCAATATCTAAACATTTTAAAAATTTTAACTTCTCTCACTAATTATTCACCCTCGATTTTCAAATCCGTGAGAGCTTCGTTCATCTTCAGGACACAAATGAAATCCGAGAGCAACGTGCTGTGGTTCAGCCTTCATTTCATGAAGCTACGAGAATATTTTTATGTGCAAAGAAGAAATTTTGACTTTATGCAACAATTACTTCTCTTTCGTGTTAGATTCTGCCCCATGTTCATGACAATATTGCAACATCTCCTGCTTCGAAGACTGACACGGAAGAGAAGAATTTGTTGAATTGAAGTCACTATTTTTGCTTATTACAGATGAATGTCATAGGGACAATTTTAACAATGTTCTTACATTTCTGAGCCTTGGATGTGGTGCTGTTTAGAAAGCTAAATCACAAAAATATCATATGTTGTGTTCTGAAGACAAGCAAAGGCCTTACAGGTTTGGAACAACAAAAGGGTGAGTAATTAACTACAATTTTTTCATTTTTGGGTGAACCATCTCTTTAAAATCAAGACATTTTTAGAGAAGTGAAATGTATTTCTAGAAAATGTAAAAAAAATTAAGTTAAGTAGATTTTTCTGACCATGTTCGAAGCAAAACCTTGATACATTTCGATACTTTTTTTTCAGTAAACTAGACAAATCATCTTTCTTTCTTAATGCATCGTGATTAATGAATGTGGAAATACTGTGCAAGGAAATCATTTTTTGCAGTATATCCTCTTTACCAGAGAGTTTTCTTATCATTAACTTGTGGAATTGGAGACACGGTAACCTTTGGCTCTTGAAGCAGAAGGTTGATGGGTAAATAAAGCTTGTGTATTTGCTTTTAAAGCTGTGCTGCGCTCACAAACACATACTGATTGAGTCACTATACAGCTTCTCTCTCGGGATAAGATGGAAAGCTCTGTGCTGGATCATTTAGAAATATCACAGACATTTCAGCAATTTCATGGACATTGACCCAGACACGTTCGCTCCATACTAAACGGGACATCAAAACGCTGAACGTATCTGCAGAGCCAATGTGTTTTATTTTGTCTTTATTCATTTACTTCTCATAAAGTTGACAATGACAGTGTAATTCACAAGAAAAACAAAAAAAAAAAAACATGTACAAACACATAAAAAGACCCTTCGGCTTGCACATACCAGTTTGGAGGACGCTGGCAGAAGATCTTCTCACGAGGAGCATCATCACGTCGCCCACAGAGATAAGCACAGATTTTTCTGATGTCTTCTTTAATTAATAAGAAGTAACATCATTCAAAACTGTCTTTATCCCTGCGCTAGCATGTGTGCTCCTCTGTCTGTCGTAGGCACTCTGAATCCGAAGCAATGGAGGAACAGAGAATCCAGAGGAACAAAGACACTACAGGGGTGCAGATTAAGCAGGAGAAGAATGATCTAATCAGAGCTACAAGGTGAGGAGTGAGGTTACACAGACTTACACATCCACCACAAACACAGACACAGGGCAGAGGCAGAGGCCGAGGGAAGAAACACACTCAACTACACAGAAGCAGCTTTCCTACCATGATGACTCTGAGACCGAACCGGCCAGTGCTTCTCCCCTGGAAGACACAACCAGGCAGAGTCAAGGTGAGTCAACACATCACAGACCTTTAACACCAGCATCATTTCCAGCAAAGCACAGAGAGGCTAGAGCCCGTCGCAAAAAAATAATGACGCTCGCGTCCGAGTTCTCCTACCGCTCGGCAAACAATGGATCTAGACGAAATTAATTAGGACTGAATCATCGGGCCGTTTTGCAAAAGAGAATGGAAGTGAAGGAAATGCGTCACTCGGATGAACGCGTCTTCGAATACGCGAGCATTTGAGTAACTTTGGAGGGGCCAAAAATAACTGCATTCGTAAAAAAAAAAAAAAACCTTTTCATACTCTGGATGCACATTTTCACTCAAAACCGACAAACACAAAGCAGGTCATTGATGAGTGAAGCCTCCCACCTCAAGTGTTTTTCTTTTTTTCCTCTCAAAAATATTTGAGTATTGTTCGCTGTTGCACACTTCTCCTTTCTGAGAGGCCTGTAATCTGCCCGTGGCAGGATAATAGTTGACTTCAGTATTCGCTGTGAGACGCATCAAATCTGAGGCTCGAGAAAAATTCAATTTCTGAGTTGCACCCGCAATGACCGTGGCATTCAGTTAGCCACATCCACCCAGCGATACGTACAATGTAACTGATTATATATCAAATCCAAGTCAGCGTTCATCCGGATAGATCTTTCTAAAGGCCTTGTGAGTTCTTTCAGAGCTTTGAGCTCAACTAACACCGTCCCTTCTAGTGATTAATAACGAGAGAGAAGCACCACCACGAAGGAGATGAAAAGATGCTGTGAAGTAGCGAACAGTAATGCGCTCTGACCACAGGCTAGTAGAGGTGTAGTGCTTTGATCTATCATTATTGATTACATATCAGCTTTTTTCACCAATCATCCTCGGTACCTTCGACCACGGCACACTATGACTGAAATTTATGACATACTAAGTTAATACTGGGAATAATGCAAGAGGAATTTTCTGGGATTCACTGTCACTGAGGGCAAAGGAAGTGATAAACACATCTTTCTTTATTGTGTGCGTTTTTCATGCCACGTAGCCGAGTTTGAAGCTCTGTTAGGTGCAAAAGTACAATCTGTCACTGACAGAAATACTAAGCCATGTTAACAAAATAATTAATAATGCTGTTTTAATTGCTTACATATCATTTTTGTGCCTTTTTTATTGATGGAGCTGTATAAAAAGGACAAGGGATGGGGAGAATGTGTGATCTGGTTTAAATCATGTACAATAAAAACCAAATCTCAATCTACCTTACAAAAAATGGAAACACAGCCATTTTCAAACCATTGAATTCAAACCAAGCTTTTTCTTTCTGCACAAGAATACTGCATGACTTCAGCGTTTCAAATGTTGGAAACAATAGGGAAAATGTGAGCTGGACTCAGATGTGTGTGTCATGTCTAAACACCTTTATTTCTATAGAATTTTACCCAATACAGAGTGCCAAACCAGCTTTACAGTGATAAACAGGAAAATAGTCGAATCAATTATAGAAACTCAGCTATTGAGACATTGAGATTCTAAATGAAAACAATGTCAATACAGTTCAGTGATGGTTCAATTTAGATCAATAGCAGTGTAAACACCAATGTACGATCGATGAATATGAACTGTTGAGTTGTATGAGTGTGTATAACATCTCTGACACAACAGCTAAGAGACTTGTGTCAGTAACGGACCGGATTCAGACCATCAGCATCGGACCGGATTCAGACACTGTCAGTACGAACCGGATTCAGATGGAGACAGCACAGACTAGATTCAGAGACTGTCATAGACTGGATCCGGATGCTGTCAGTAATGGACTGAATTCGAAAGCTGTCAGTATCAGATAAGTTGTCAGAAGTTGTCAGTAACAGACACTGTCAGAAACATAGTGCAACTGTCCCTGCGGCGCCCCGAATTTCATTCCCGATGTCAAGGTCCTTTGCCGTTCCCGCTCCCCTCTCCAGCCAATGTTTTTCTATCTGCACTCTACTGTGTTGTTCGCTACAAAAGGCATGAAAGACCATAAATATATATTAAATAAAGTATTGAACTGGATTCAGACGCTGTCAGTTACAGCCGCAGTCAGGCTGGCGCTGATATAGTGAAGCAGACCGCCAATGAGACGAGCTCCACAAACATGTCACTGAGGTGCTGACAGAACAGAGTCACTCCAACTGCCCGGCCGACTCATTCTTTCTCAACGACAGCAGTCGATGTTCACAGAGATTTTCATTTAGATTGTGACCAAGAGTAAACAGTTCTACAAGAGCACTCCAGGAGTTGTTTGCTTTTCATATGAACGGGTCACAGCAAGCTGGAGTATTTTGAATGGGATCAATGAGGTCAAATGGGACGAAGAAGCGTTTATGCAGGATTCCCACATCTTTTAGCCAATGAATTCATATGACTTTAATGGATAATGATTTTTACACAATTTGTTTGCCGAGTACTAATCATTGGAATGGGTATATATACACACACACACACACACATTTCTGCATCATGATTTTCCAAGACATTGTCAAAGCAGCTTTACAGTGATAAACAGGAAAACAGTAGAATCAATTATCGAAACTCAGCTATTGAGACAGTTGTGCTGTAAAGAGATTCTAAATCAGAACAGTGTCAATACATTTCAGCGATGGTTCAATTCAGATCAATAACAGTGTAAACACCAAATGTACGGTCAATGAATACGAACTGTTTGAGTTGTATGAGTGTGTATAAATGGCTGCATCTCTGACACAACAGCTAAGAGACTTGTGCCAGTAACGGACAAGATTCAGACCATCAGCATCGGACCGGATTCAGACACTGTCAGTACGAACCGGATTCAGATGGAGTCAGCACAGACTAGATTCAGACACTGTCATAGTGTCTGAATCTGGTCAAGTCTGATAATAACAATTTTAGCATGATCTGTTACTTTACAGCATTTGAATAAGCCTGCAGTCAGACACAGATTGTGATCATTTCTGAACGCGTACAACGAAAAAGCCTTGAAGAATCCGCATTTGACTCACATTCGAGAGTTCAAGGCTAAAAATTGTTCAGAACTACTGGAGTAAAAATGCCCATTTAACCTGAAGGGCAAAAAAGGCCGAAGAGTAATATGCGTCGACATGACAAAAAACACTGGCACGTTATCCACGCGGAGAGAGTTTCTGGCCGTTAAATCGAAGTAAAACCTGCACATATAAATAATTTAAAGATACAACTGGCTCTGAGAATGCAAACACAGAAGAGGCACAGCGTAACCGTTGGCGTGTGTATTCCCAGCACTGCGCTGCTGTGAACGAACGCATCAGTAACCAAAGCCAAGCCGGTCTCACTGCAGTCAGTTACAGAAATGCAGCTTGTTATTTACGGGCTTCCTTTGTCTCTGCATCACCATCCTAAGCGTCTAAAATCAACACTTGCTGTGAAAAGCACTCGGGTGGAGTAATAACTCACATTAATTAAACATCCCGGGCAGCAGTTCACTTCAGAGGAGGCCTTTTGTTTCCGAGGCTCACTTCCATTAACATATTAACAAATCAAATCTCTTGTGTGCCTGTACCTGCAAAACCGAGTAGAAGCTGTACGTGCCGCGGTATCGCTTATATCTGTGCACGCGATATTATTAACATTAGCACTTTCTGTTCATTCGTTTAGATTTCGGTTGTTTATTTGTCAGATGAGCCAGTATCCGACTCCACAAGAGAACTAGATGCTGTTTGCGCAGCACGTTTCCAGACAGCAGAGAGAGTCAGTGCTCCGGCCTGCAGGAATTTCAATGGGTTCAGGGTCGTGATGATTCATTGTAGTCAGGAAAGCACAGCGTGAATCCTGCCTGATCCTTCTGCATAATAAACACCAGCGGATTAATTGGACACGTTTGTGCAGATCTGATATATTAACCATGTAGATTTCGTATGCAAAAATGTTTTCCTTTGTAATGGATGCGTGCACGTATGTAAATCCTGACAGGAAGGTGTGACAAGCTGAAGCTCGTCTGAAAGAAACGCACATGACATGCTTCAGGGAGTATAGTGGAAAACTTATATCTGTTTATTAATCTGTGTGTTCTGAATATAAATCTTTGAGTGCAGAAGACAGTTTCCACAAACGGGGATTGAAATAAGACTTTTAAAGTCTTTTCTTTTTTCAACAGAGGCTTAAAGTCCTGCCACTTTTATTCCAAAAATCAAAATATGCAATACATAAAAATTTAAATGCATGGAAATAATAAAAATCATACTACTGCTGCTAATACTAATAATAATCATAATAAAGCATAAATAATAATAATTGCAGATGCAATCTTGCAAAAATAAATAAATACAATTTTTAAATGTATCATGGTAATATGATTCCTTAAAGTGGGCTCAATTACTATGTGCATAACATGTCATTCTATCCGATTCCAGTATTTTATATGGTGTACAGTGACAGTATCAGATAAAATGCCATGGAATATAATGCAAGCACTACAATCCTAATCATAGAATGTATCAATAAAATATAATTTTGTACAAATGTAAAAACAAAAGCATGCAATAGAAATGCAAATTATCAAATAATAACCATGGAACAGAATATACTGCAATTAATGCAAGTAATGATTACCATAGTCATATACTATAATATTTATATGGTAGTACTACATAAAATACTATGATATTACCATCAAGCATGTGTAAGGAGAAGTATGAAGCTTTTTTGTAATGGTCACAGAGATAACAGCGTATATGATGACAGTGGAAAATCTCTGTTCATGGAAAGTGCCAGGATGTAGAGACGACAGGGAGCAGAGACGAATGGATAAGAGAAATAAACAAAGTAATATGAGATGGCGAATTCTCTTTCACACTTTCCATGTAGCACCGTGATCAAATGTACAAATGTGGTTTTAATTCCTGGAATCAGAGCCTTTTTGCTTGTTGACAAGCTCATCATAGAGGGAAAAGTACCATGGGAGACAGAACGAAATGATACTACTTATCATGAAAGTCATTCCTCTGTTGATTTAAGCCTGCTGGACTTCACTAGACTGCCGTTCACGATCAGAAAACCTCTCGATATACGAACAAGCAGATATCTCTCCAAACACATCATCGGTTTAGAGATGAGCATGTCACTGAAATCTGAGAGTCACCCAAATAAAAGCCGTTCTAATGCATTCGTGTCTTTGCTTAAGGGTCTGGAAAACGTCCTAAAATCTCTCCTTTGCTCTGATCGGAGAGCTGTTGCCATGCAAAACAAAACTCTCACAGTCACAGTGCAAAACCACCAGACACATTCCCATGCGTCGCTTCATCGAAGAGCTTTCTTTCTTTGCTTCACATTCACTACGCACCGGATTCAAACGGCACTTGACCCCCAAAAAAAGTCAAGGTCGAGCAAAAACTTGCAAATTTAATTATCATCTGTCTTGAGCTCAAATGAAAGATTTAGGCATGACATGTCATGTCGTGAGAGGAGCGAGTTCATGAATAAGAATTTGTTTGCATAATAGGGGGCGAAATCAAATTAAAATCTTGACACATTCACCAGGAGATGCAATTTTCCCATCTCAGACGGCCTTTTCGTGATCAAAAGAGACAAAACAGAACGCAGGGTTAAATATTTTCATTTATGACTGCAGTCGGTTGATTTTTTTTTGTTGCCTTTTTTCATTAGCTCTGATAAAACCAGGTTTCTTTGTCTATTATGTAAGCTTGTCGCACACCTAAGGAGCGATTTCCGCAACCGCATAGAAACTTAAGAACTGGCTGTGTGTGAATGTGAATTAAAAATGCCACAGGAAGTGGAAACGGTATATGAATTGGAATGACAGGAAGAGGAATTGACTAAATTCTACATGTTGTGGGAAATGAAGTGTTCAGTGCTGCTGCTGCTGCTTCACTGGGAAGCAGGCTTTAGCACGTTATCAACTGCTAAGACAACAGAAAATGTGAAAGAACACTTTTATACACACCCTTACGTTCCTGTAAACAACACACACACACACACACACACACACACACACGCAGCTTGTGCAAATCCTTACGTAAGAGCCTAAGAGACAATGCCTCTCTGAAGTCAGACAAAACCGTGAGACGGGAAGCTCACGGCAGCAGAGGAAGTGGAGGAGAGACAAGTCAAAGCAATAATTTAGATAATGAAAACAATAAAAACAACCAATGCATAACAATGGGCTCAGCCTGCAAAAGCTAAATTGTCAACTTAAGCAGCCATGAATAGATCAGCAAGTCTGAGAGGGAAATTAAAAAATAAATTGCACAACATTTGGTCTCTTTAACTGTAATTAGAACTCCTAAAGTTAAATATATAAACACGCTTTCGGTCTTTAAAGGTTCTAATGCATTGTGCGCGAAGAATGCGAGTCACGCAGATGGAGGTGTTTAAGAATGAATGGAAAGTCGTTCTGAATTCCAAACATTGATTTGCTCCTTCAGTGCCGCACCGCTCGCAGCAGGTCCTTCAGATCCATCATGCAGATAATGCAGCCTCCACCTCTGATATTTGTCCTGCGACTCGATCAATCCCCAAGGCTAAAACACACTTACAATGGTCACACACAGGCATTCTGAAGACCCTCAAAACAAGCTGGCAACGTCGGTGCGTCTGGCGGACAGACATTGTGTTCACAAATGCCACAGCGAAACCGATCAAAATCTCTCGCACGTAAATATCGAAACGTTACTCGCAAACTTACCCAAAGCTGAGAGTCAGTACCAGATGGTACGTCTAGATGCTATACTTTATAGTGACTGATCTGGCGCTGATGAATAGTTTCACTGGGATCTCCAGTCGGGTGAATCCCTAAATTGAACAGTCTGTGCATCTGGATGTATGCGTCGCGACAGCAAGCTTTTAGAGATGAGAAAATGTTTGTTTAAAAGTCGATACTAGTTAAACCATGGTAACAACAAATTAAACGTGATTTTGCTACACTTACCATAGCCCAACCATGTAATGTGTAGAAAAAGCTATGGTTGTACTGTAATAAACCATGGTTAATTTTGGTAAGAGAAAAATATGACTCGTGATGATGCAATAACATGCACAGTATTAGGATTTTTAATCTTTAAATACATTGTCATGATGTAATTATTGTTGTACTCATTTATTTTTAAATGGCATTAAATCTATAGTATTTAAGTCGTTTATAGGACTGAACAACAAAACATGGTGTGATACTTTAAATTGATTTAAAACCAAGTTATTGCAAAAGAAATCAATGAAGTGGTTGTTTTGCAACAAGATGAAGACAGTTCTGTTCATAAGAGTAGATGGCTTATAAATTATAAGTGAAAAAAGTAAAACACACACAAAGTGAGATGCAGAGAGATATAAAAGACTGAAAAGGAAAACGGAAGTGGAGGAGCGGTTTAATAGAGAACCGGTAAATGAAATGCTTCTGGTCTAATCAGATTCAATGATCTATGCTAAGCTATGCTAAAAGTGCTATCGCCAGGCCCGGAGATTGGCCTGTTTTTTAAAAAAAGTGCAGTGTTCCTTTAATTTCTTTTAGACTGAAGAAAGAAAAATCTTGGATGACATGGGGGTGAGTGAATTAGCAGCAAATTTTAATTTGAAAGTGAACTAATCCTTTATATAAGAAACCCTTGGCATCAGTATGCCGCCACGAAAGATACTGGGATATTTTATCATCATGGTTAAATTATGTATTGCGTAATATAATATTGCATATATGTTGGCTTTTCAATGTTAACTGTCACAGCAGTTTTATTTACATGACACTGCATACACATTTACGATCAAACCTTTCCCCTAAACCTAACATTTATCAATATAACACTGTCGCGGTGTGGTTTGCTAGAGAACGAGCACTCCACGAGTAAATAAACGTAAAAAGTATTTAATCCTCTTCAAACTAACAAAATAATAATATACAGGCAAGCAGGCAGAACAAAAACCACACATATTAAAGATAAAGTCGGAAAAACTGAACACAAACACACTGGACTTAAATACACACAGGAAATGACTAAATGAACTACACACAGGTGAACACACTAAGATAATTAACTGAAAGTAGGTCACACTGAACACATGGCACAAGGCAAAACAACAACAAAAGAGTCATGTAAGAGAAAACACAATATATAACATGCAATGCATAAAAGTGATGTGAGCTCGTTAATGGAGCGGGATCGTTTTCAGCAATTAAAACCTTAAGACATCGTACGGCTTCAGAAGGACTTGGAACGCAACATGACTTGTTGGGGATAGGTGCTCCAATTAAAAAAAAATGGGTTTGTTTTTAACAAATGCATGCGAACCATTAAATGAATGCAAACAACTAAAAACATCAACGCCAAGTGGTTACAAGCTGACAAGTTAGTAGTGAGAACGTGTTGAACTGTAAGTAACTTTATAACTTAATGTCAACCAGCAATATTAGTACTATTCTAATATATGCTAGAACTATATTTTATTGGACATTCTATTGATTATAAGTCATTTTAACTTATTCTGCTAACTTAAACCCTAACCTAACAGTCGACTAATACTCTAATGAGAGTTAGTTGATGTGTAGTCGCAAATTTTAATTACAGTTAGTGGAAAAAACAGTGTAAAAAGTATATTAATAACTGAACTCATCAACAGTTAACTGATTTCAACAGTTGACTATTATCTTATTTTTGGAGCTTCTTTACAGTAGAATTGAATTTTGTTTGCATAATTGAAGCGTTATTTTCTTGTTTACCACAGTAAAGCTGCTTTGAAACAACCTGTATTGTATAAAGCGCTATAGAAATGTGACTTGACTTCTGCTTGAACATTTTATACCCGCAGTGACAACGATGAAATTTCAATTTCAAAAAATGGACAAATGTGCTCTGCATATCCAGTGAATATGCATACGAAGAATTCTAGAGTAAACAAACTCTGAGAACAAAGCTTTTTAAGCGAAACGGTCAGTTGAGTGGGCGGTTGGTGAATATGATGCACCAACACAAAAACCTGCAACCGTTTAGCAAATCTGCCTGTATTTTAAGACTCTGTGCCTCTTATCGATCAGCGTCACGATTGCAATGATCCGATAGTCATTATATTTTCATGCTTGGTAATGGAGAGGAAGCATGCCGATCAATATCGTCCCTGAAAACATCCATACGGGCTCCATGGAAACCAATGGTTTGCCATCTAGGTCAACGCACAGGCGGAGATTCACCAATTAGTCTTTTTGGCGAGGGTGGCACGTTTACAGTGCAGATATCATGGAAGGATCTGAACAGCAGGATACCTTAATAATTTCATTATCTTCACACATTGAGAAGCGGGGGGAAGCAACATTACGAAATCCTCAAATCCATTATAATGAGCTCAAAGGCCAAGAGCAACTGGGAAAATCTATGAAATTAATCTTCAAGACACTGGAGGTAATTTGTTTTGAAAGGCGCAATCTTACTCAGTGAGTGGAGCATGATAGATAATAACATTCTGATAGCAAGAGCTGCACTTGAGACGCGGTAAATAAATACATCTGGACAAGCGCACGAATGCGGAGAAAGGGCAAGCTAAAAAAATGACAGGATAGATGCTGCTTTGTCTGTGTGGAGGAGAAACCCACCGGCTCCAGGTGGTTATAAAAACCAACCAGCAGAGAGAAACATAGAGACAGTCGATATATAATGATGAGTAAACAGTAATAAATCATTTATTTAGTCACAAACCGGACATTTTGGCTAAGAATGTTGCTAGCATTTTATAAATACGTTTACTCCTGCCGGTGTTGGGCTACACCATAACAGTTAAACAGTCCTGATTATTGAGCACAATTATTGCCATTCATTTATTGGTTTCAATTTGTTTTAGAATCGCGATAGAGTTACGTAAGTACTAATAAAGGCCAGTGTTGTGAGAAATTCATTACAAGTCACATAACACACAATCAGATTGCTCTTTTCAAGTAACTAGTGAAGTACTTTTTAATTTATAAGACTTTTTTTAGTAACTTTGTTTTCCCAGTTTATTGACTGACAGCTCTCGTGTTCCCATGTTGAGATCGGGAAATCTGGAATAAGTAAAATGTAGTTGAAGACTGAATGTAAATATGAAATTGCTCGTCTTACACAAAAATAAATTCAGTATTCCTCAAAACAGCGAAACGCAAAGTTAGTATATGACTCAAACCTGCAATAATTACATGTGTAAAATAACACAAATATCCTTTTAATACCATTTTATTGACCAGTGCTGACCTTCGATTATCCAATTCAGCCATACTGATAAGAAAAAAGTACTTTAGATAAACGTAACATTCGTCTTTCTTTCTTTCTTCCTTTTTCTTTCTCTTTTCTTTGTGATTGAGAAGAAAATATCAAACTTTTGTCTTCGGTCTTCATGCAATATAGGTTAGTTTCAGCCTTTTGAATTTACATTCCCTTCAGCCTGAGGCTTATTCATTTCACTTTTAGTGTGAAGCTTTTACATTTGCCAAAAATAGAATTTTTTTAAATTAAAAACAAATAACAAAAGATGAGAAAGTACCATAATGCATTCCATTCCATAAGAAGTAACTAAGTAATGCAGTTTGTTACTTTTTTGGGGAATAATGCAATATTGTTATGCATTACTTTTATAAGTAACAGAAAAAGTCAATGTTGTCTCTCATGGTGTGCTCACAGTTCCATTTATGCAAACACCTGAGAAAATAAAAACAAACCGTCTGTATTATTAATATACTTTAATTTGAGCAGAATAGTAGATATTGCCAAACTAAGACGTACATATTTGCCAGTGTTTTCAGAACACTTTTTCTGCAAATGCCAGATTAAAACTAAATTCAGTAATATATAACCACAGAGCCAATATTGTAGATGATTATGCTTAAAAGACCGGGAGGAGCAGAAACGAGCATGATTTAAATATGATTCATTGTGCAGTACGGTGTGACGTCTATTAATTTTACATTGGCTGTGTGAATCTATAGATCTCAATTAAATATCACACCTATTCGAGCATATTAATCGCGCTCCATTAATATACTGGAAAAAGTCTTGGACAAAATGGACGAAAGCCTCGCTATGAGGACTTCTTCCTGCTAAACAATTTTTCTGCTAAATGTATTTGACCATTTTCTCACCAACAACAATCGAGAAGAAACTTCTTTCGTAACTTTGTGGATCTGCTGGCCTCAAACAGAAGCGACAAACAGGCCGCAGCTCTCATCCAGCACTCACCTCTCCCCTGGGCCCCCGATAACCGATGCGTGACTGACTTCACCGGCTTTAATTAAATGTTTTCATGCTTGCCTTCACTGCTGTATCTCTTACAGAAATCTGGCTCGGTGAAACTCCGGCGCCGCAGATAGGATTTTTCTCGCGAGCTAAAAAAGAGATTGCAATGCACCGTGAGCCAGCAGGATCCCGCTCTTCGAGCCATTCATCAGAAGGTTAATGTAATTACATTAAATGATAATTGCACTTGTACTGTTCCGTCTCCAGGAGATGAGTTCGAGATACGTGTTCGGCATTCACACTTACTTAGCGTGAGCCGTTAAGACCTGAAACCAGATCGTGCATTATGCCTAATACGCGGATGATGGAATTGACATCGCATGGGTCATATTGTCGTGGGTTAATATTCTTCTGACTCGCCGAAAATGAATCGCGGGTCCTTTAATTGAGCTTTACCGTTCGCTCACAGTATCGTACTGTTAGGCGTTTTGTCATTGTTGGTAATAACTGAGCTACGGAGTTTCAAAGTTGTGTCTCTAGGTAAGTGAAAAACAGTGGGGGGGAAAAGCGGTTTCGCAACATTTTGATGTCTGTACCTGTGATTACACACATTGGGTGTGCTGTTACCGCTCTCAGAGGGAGGCAGGATCCGTTCCAGAGGATTTTAAAGGAGCCAGACACAACATTAATAGCGCAGCAGCTCAGCACTCACAGGAAGCTAATCAATTTCGGTGTCGTCTGAGACGTGATGCGTTAAGTAAGAATTAAACACAAAATGTTTCAGCATGAGAAAAGGTTACTGAGAATACGAAGAACCACTGTGGATATGTTGAAACCCATTATTTATAAGTGAACTGTATGTGTTACTAGTGTACTCTTTAGTACTACTTAAGGTAACGCTTTATTTCGATAGTCAACTTCAGACATTCGACTAACAGTAAGTGACTACATGTCAACTAGTATTAGTAGACTGTCTGCTTTATATCTTCTAAGGGTCCTCAACATACAACATACTATCAGAAACTTTGCAAGTATATGTCAGCATATTCTACTAACATTAACCTAACAGTCACTCTGCGAGTTAGTAGACAAATTAATGACAATTAGTTGACATGTAGTTACTTATAGTTAGCAATGTCTAAAGATATAAAGTGTACATAGATATGAAAAGAATTAAGGGTAACCCTACTTACTAATCCATTATGCAAATTAAAACTTGATGAGTAAAGAATAAAGTGACGATAAAGGCTTTCATCAGAATGCGTTAATCTGCTAATATGAGGACAGTCTTGAAACGCAGGGGGGGATACATAAAACAATACATAATACAATTTAGTAATCGCAAACGGCACCTGCTTCGTGTGTATTAGCTTTTCAAATACAATCCACATTGCATCGGTTATTTTATCTTATCATATCTGTTTGTCAGGTGTTCTGGATGCGGCTCCGTGTAGATCTGTCTCTGTTTCTCCCGAGGTCACCTCGCCTGAGAGAGGAGCAGAGGAAGAGCGGAGGAGAGCACTCGAGGGACGCAATCTGACATCAAACATCCTCCCACAGACAGATCTGAGATGTCTGCACTCCATTTTGTTCAGAAGATTACAATACACGCTCGGCATTAAAAATGTGTTGGAGTAATGCCTCTGGATCAAGGTGATATTTCATACTTGTAAAAGTCATCCATTAATAATCAGGAAGAATCTATGCACTTGCGTGAGATCAGAATTCATCAGTCTGTCATCATTTACTCCGAATCCATTCAAAATACCATAATTTGTGCGACGGAGAAAAGAGCGTCGTAGAGGTTTGGAACGAGTAACGAGCATCTGCAGTTTTAAAATGCATTGTTAAAAAACTCACCGTTTTTACTACAAACATCCAAATCGTTAATAATAGTGCAGTTATTAGGCATTATCAATAATTATAGACTGCCGTTTATTACGCATCACTTCTGTGAGGCTTTTCTTCACCTAGGCATCAATACAGCGCCGTATCTGCAATGGAATTTAATGTGGAATAATTTCCACAATCCCAATAGACCGGACGCAGCACTAACATGACATTCATCCAGCTCTTTCGGCCATACTTTGAGGTTTGTCTGGATTGTCTTGTTTCTCTCATCTTCCATGCACTCCCCCCGACATCACCTCGGATCTGCTTTCTGAGGCTTTTCATCCCGTGCCATAACCTCAACGTTAATATTGCACATCTTCATTTTTTTAAACGAATCTCGTACGGCTCTGCTGAGAGAATTCTGATTGAACTGAAAGCTTTCACTGTTCGTCTTATACAAATATATTTGGTCAGATGGCTGCTGGATTTTATTTTATATTTATAGCACTTTGCTTATCTGTGTTTCCAAACGGCAAATACGTGAGAACGGTAACGCAGAAACCTGGATCTGATCAGGTTTGATTTTTCGTGTTTTTTGCATCCGTAGCAAGCATTTTGAAAGCGTCAAAATCCAGAATGGCGACTGTCGAATTTGCTTTGTCTCACCAATTAAAAAATAATGTGTGTTTTTTTTTCAATATGCGGCTCTGGTATCGCTAGCAAAGTAAGAAACTCAGCCACTGACATCCTGAAGCAGCCTAAACTCTAAATCGGCCGCGATAATCCCGCTGCTCCTTAATAAGGAGGGCAAACTCTGGATGAACCCGATATTTCAATTTTTCTCTTTTTGAGAAGCGAGAGGACAACTAAATCATCCTTACTGCTCGTAGACTCCATTTAGCACTGCTTTGCGAATTTTTTCGCAACAGATTAATTCATATTCATCAGACACAGTGTGCAATGTTCCTGTACGTGACAATTTTTCAGGATGACAGTTACAAAAAAAATGCATGCGAAAATTTTGGACTCAGTGAGCAAGGGCTTTTGCATCACTTCGCAATACAACTCCAAGTCATCTAATAGTTATTAGAGAATCTCTTTCCTTTTGATTTTCACTATATATGACTATATGGAATTTTGAACTAACCTGAACCCTAACTTAAAAGATTCTAATTAGTTACCTGACATATAGGTGCAAAGTTACATCTAGTTAGTGGAAAGTCTAAAGCAGATTATAGACCCGCTTGCATGTAACTGTTTGCACGTATAAGATTATCAAAAACGAAATCCGACAGATTTTCTCAACCCTTCCGCTGAGGAGTGATTGCGCTGATCCATCTAATTGCACTCAACTTCTCCAAATCTAGGCTGCTGTAAGTGTCCCGTCTGAAGCATTCATTGTGCTGGAGAATGACATAAAGGACCCTCCATCCATTAGCCTACATATCCAGCACTCAGAGTCTCAGTGGGAGTCGGACTGAACTCATGAGCTCCTGCTATGCCTGTGTTTATTAGTGCTCAGAGAGGATGAGAGTTACGCAACCAGCACTTCAGGGATGTTCCTGCCCATTTCACAGGTCACGCTTACAAAACTTATCAAGATCTCATGCAGCACCTATATTAATGCATTAACCGGAAGAGAACACTGCTGTGCAACCTGAGAATAGTCAGTTTGAAAACTAGCTGACCTGTTTACCAAAGAGGAGGCATTAAAGTGATTTCTTTTTTTTTTTTTTAGAGGGAGCACAATGTCCTTCCCGGGTCTTTCACACATTTTGTGCAATTTCAAAATGGGCACCAATGAAAACCGTAATGAGGCAATTATCCACACACAGCTGGCATGGAAAAGCCTCATGGACACACTTTACTGCTCTCATACACACACACACACACACGCTCTCTCTCATCAATATATATATATATATATATATATATATATATATATATATATATATATATATATATATATATATATATATATATACACACACACACACACACACACATACAGATATACATATATTACAACTGACTTTAATGTTTTGTTTTATAGCATCCCAGCAGGCACTAAAATAAATAAAACTACATTAATTCATTAATTAATTAATTGTCTGCGACTGAAATTACCACAAGCAATAATTTGTTTATTCTGCTTTTAAAACCCAAGTTATAACATTATTTTTCACTGCTTTATTGCTGCTTTTTTTTCAGTTTCTGCTTTAAGCCAATGAACGGCTGCTATTCTGTTCATGATGTTCATCTCTGCGTCACTGACTTTACGCTCTGTGTATTTTTAAGCGACAGTAGAGCAAGTTTACTTTCACTAATTCATTTTTTATCAATTATTAAGATACGTTATATGTGTACATAAAATTGTACTTTTTTTCAGTCTTGGCACACAGTCATGAGATCTCGAGATTCTAAGGACTCCCGAAGATGATGTGATATGTTTTTTTTTTTCATATAATTAGTGAGGCTTTCTTCTTCAGGATATCAGGACAGTTGTATCACTCTGACATGTCTGATATCGAAATGAATTTTAGTTCAGAAATTGACATGCTTATCGAGAAAGAGCTGTATTGTAAATATGCACTTATTGCACATTTAGAATAATTTAATAGAGTGTCATTTACTCTTATATAGGCCCATGCAGAGGCGATCAATGTTATTATGGTAAATACAGGGACCACAGAGATCTGTGAAATTCCGTATACAGAACATACAGAAGTAAATGGGAGCTCAGAGCGATGAGTAACTCTGATTCCAAACAGAACGGCACTTTCTGTTCTCGTTGCATTTGCGTGCTCTTTCACTGAGAGTATAAGAATGGATAGGGTGGGATGAGCTCTGCCTTCCACTGTCTCCATTCCCGCAGCTTCCATATGAATAATAGATTACAAACCAAAACCAGCGTTTGCCTCGCAGGTGTCGAGCACTACGCTCATAAGGTCAAGAAAGCGTGATGGGGAAGAATATTGTTTATATTTCACTTTCCAAATACGATATCTTAACTTCAGCGAGCCATTGAGCGTGAAATAATGCGTTTTTGCGAAGAGGTTAATGTCTCTGACCAGAAATAGGTCACCTTGTGTGGCGGCTGCTTATTCGGTCCACAAGGAGCTCGTGAAATCTTGATGGTATGTAATCCGCGTTAACACATCTATAGAAACTTCTTTATGTGAGGTCCTTTGTGGCGGCGTTTCTATAAAAGTCAGCCGTTCAGAAACGAGACCGACCTGGCGCGATCACAAATGCGTGCATTCGCGCACAAAACACACCGTTTGCAAACAGTATTGTAATTCACGTCTCCTCCATTGCTTCGCCTTTCATCTGCTAATGTATTCATGAAAGCATTGTTGGTAGGGGGTTTGTAAATTCTTTTCCTCCTCATGCACATCTGAGATCAGCAGCACGCCAGTGTCTGTTTCGTGCTGAGATTAATGCTCTGAGAAGCAGCCATACAGTCCAGCATATCCGACATACAACTACAATCAGATTACTGTCCATTTTGACTTCAATCAATGGTATTTACGTCTGAAGTAGAGAGAAAGAGAAAGTCGTCTCTCAATGTGAGCTGACACAGTTTATAATTCAATTTGTAGCAAGGGGAAGCGAGGGCAGTGTTAGCGCATTACCATAATAAAATAAAAGAGACGAATGATAAAGCCATAATTTATTGTCTGTCATATTGAATGCACTGCTTTTGCAAATAGCATAAGTTGCTTTATAGCCTGCCAGTGAGGGCCCTAGAGCTACAGTACATTAATCAGCAATGAATATCATATATAAGCACCGAGGCGCTTGCGGTTGGGTGATGTTGTCAATACGGTCACGACTAAAGAGCGTTGTTAGGCACGACACGCAACCGAACGCTTGCAACCGCTTCAGCCGTCACTACATTCACAGTATAGCGCGAAGCCAAATGCTTTCAGAAACACATCCATAATGTATCGGACCCGTAATGGTTCAGTACGTGTACATTTTCCTATTTACTCAAGGTTATATCATGTAAAATGTTGATGCGGTTTAACTTCAACCAATTTTTAAGAGCAATTTTGCTACTTTATGAGGTCACCAGTTGATATCCCACATAAAAGGAGGACCACTGATGTGAATGGCTTATGTATTCTACCGCGAATAAACCACAAAAGAGACACAATCAAACAGCTTCATTATGTGCTGTTTACTGAGTACAAGAAAGCATCTTATAAAATAGAGAAATTAATCAGTGAGGCACAGTGTGACATATTCATTTCCATTATGTGTGAATAATCTGCTGGTATGAAGTGTCTGGCTGGAGTTCAATGACGTGCCAAGTGGCTTCGTCTCAATACCAACACGCTGCTCCCCGAAATGGTTTCTTTTTCTCCCACATGACGTACGGATTCCTCAAAGATGATAAATATCGAAGACGAGCGCATTTGCATGAAAAACTCTCTGTATTCCAAGTGATGCATAAAACATCAGCACTTACTGTAACAAGCTCTGATAAAAAGCTGCTGGAGTCCTGATTGATACTGTAGATTAGCAAGGACCCCCAAACCCAATCCAAATCAACCCAAACAAATCCAGCCCCAAACCAATCCATCTGAGCAAAACCTATTAGTTTGAGTTGGAGGAACTCAGAGTGGTGAACTTAAGAGCTTAAATCATTTGGAAATGCTATTTTTTTTTTCTTTTTGACAGTTGAAACGTGCCTGAAATTTCATACGGGTCTAGCAGGATTTTTATTTGTTTATTCAGTTTCTCTTACATGTCTGGTAATGAGTATTTCACATCGATATGAAAAAAGGACTGATGTACTGTAATAAGAGAAGATGGAAAAGTACAAAAATATAACCGCACAAAAATATTTAAAGAAACATCGTCATCTCTTGTGTAGTTTAAGCTCAAACTTTGCGCAGAAGGGCATGATCAGATGTTCTCTTGCATAATAAACGAACCATTCAAGACATTTCAACTCTCTTGAAAGACCTGTCAATTAGAATAAAAGAAAATGGATTCGCTCAAATGTCCTCCTTCTCCTACTACTTATTTTTTCTTCCAAATAAAGTCTAGCCCTCCTCACAATGTCCCGCAACACGTAATGAAGAAAGCTTGATTTTTAATGGAGACTTTTATCTTTTTCCCCTTGTGAGACACGAGGCTCAGCTTTCGATGCCAGCTTCGGCAACAAATCAGCAAACACAAATCAAGCTGCATAAACACAACCATCGTAAAATAAAGAGAAACTGATAAAATATGCTATAATAAAGGATTTAAATAATGTTCGCCCTGTAAAATACAATATTTCAGTTTCTAGAAACCATGATAACTTGGTTTACATGCTTGTTAATTTCTAGCCACAATTGTATTGCAGTTCAGTTTGTGGCATCTCTTCTCTGAGAAGGAGCAAAACCGAGCTGGAAGGATATGAAAAGTGACTTTCTGTGGATGTTTTGCTGCACTCAGGGAATATGGAGTGAGACAGCTGGACCAGCGGAGCAGAGGACGACTGCGCTGACATTTAGAGACTTTGCTGTTTATGGACACCGTGGGAGGCTCTTCCTGTTTGTTGTCACACTAATGAATTCACTGCTTAGGATTCTGACAGGTCACCTGGATGCAGATTTTAATCACGGCTTTCAAACTCAAACTCGGTCACCGTGCAAAAAAATCATGTGCCTGTCGAATCTCCTGCGACTTGATGGCAGCCAATCAGAAGATTGTTTCAATGGAGTGGACCAGGGCAAACACTAAGCAATCGCAACAATCTTGTTTCTCGTCTTTTTATTTTATTGTGTTTACTTCTGTTTGCATAATTTCACATTCCTCATCGCTGTTAAAAAAACAATCGGCTTGCGGTGGTGTTTGCACAGCCTCAATCGGTTTCCAAACACAACGATAATGCATTACAAATCTACTCCAGTTGGGGGAAAACATTTACGTCCAGAGGCTATAAAACCCACTAGGGTGGCGCTGAGTCATACGCAGCATTGGTTTAAATGGCGCCGTATTTCCATAACATAATAAACCGCAATCAGGCAACCATCACGTTGATTTGATGTTGCTTATATGAGCACGGAGGTGCCTGTTAATAACTTTTCAGCCACGGATAAATCACTTAAACTCCGATCCCTCCACCCACCGGTTGTTATGCAGTCATGTCAATCAAAGCCAAGCGTGTATTCTGATATAATCATTCCAGGCTTTGGAATAATCAGGGATCATAGGAAATGATCAATCCTGGTGGAGTTAGATGAGACTAAACCAGTCACTGTCTTTGGACTGAGCTCAAATCATGATAAAATGGTCTGTTTAAAATTCCATCTCATTTGGATGCCGTCAATCAAAGTGTCCGGCTCGACGGTTCTTCTAAACAAAGATATTCCAAAAACGATATGCAAATCATCTATTTTTAACATATCAGGGGAAAAATGCCAATGAGTTCTCATTTGAAGGATAATAAGAGAATTTCTGAGCATTTTAATACCAGTCCTACTGCCATTTATTATTGGAATGGATATTTCAAGAGATTGTTTTTGAAAATAGAGAAAGAAGGGACTGAGACTGCTTAACATTTATGAATGGTTAAAATGTGATGCGCCATCTCACTCAGAGAGGGTGTGATAAATATTATATACATAATAATAGAAAAAATATTATTATTTGAACTATATATATATATATATATATATATATATATATATATATATATATATATATATATATATATATATATATATAAAACAATAAAAACAAACAAAAAAATAAACTCTGTATTTAATTCAAAGACTGTGGACACTTTTATATCTTGCATTCTTGCATTAATAATACATTGCATTACACTACAAAACTGTGGCGTAAAAACTGAAAACTGTGAGACAAAGTTAAAAATAAGAAATAGTCACTCCAAAGTGCAAGACAGGTCCTAAACCACACCGTGGGTTACAAAACGACAGTTATCAGGAACAAAGTTGCTATTACAAAAAAATGTACTCTTGAGGTGGAAACAGGCTTCTGTACTTATATAATGTGTGCAAAACAAAATGGAAAAATGTCAAACCTACACTACAAGGGCAAATTGCTGAATTCCCAATGCTATCGGATCGGTATGCAACTAATTTTTTCCTTTTCCCCAACTCACGGAGGCTGTATTGAAAGATGACACAAGGACTAGCATATTAACAAGTTTATGTGAAAGGACTGTCTGGATCTCTTAGGGGAACTGCTCTATATTCAAGCCGAGCAGAACCAAAGGTCAGAGCCTTGAAAACCAATCATATACAGCTGCCTTTCCTCCCTCTTAGAGCAGTTTGTGCAAACCTCTCCAGGAATGAGATGTGCGAATGAACAGCCACTTTGGGTCACTGAGAATATTACTACGTTACATACATATTTGAGTAAATATTAGTGCTGCTCTGCTTGTGTAGCATTTCTGAGAGAAGCTTTTCTGCTGACAGCATCTGTGATACCGTTTGACTTCTCGCCATTATTTTAGCCATTATTTACTGTGATAAATTATGACAGGTTACGTGGAACAAAACAATGGCCCATTAAATTTCTACACCAATATAAACATGCCTCTAAAGTGAATGCAAGAAACACTGCAAATGAATCTTGGAGTGTCTTTGATTTGTGAATGAAACATTCAATCCGATTTGTGAAATCAACAAAAATCAAATGTAATTAAATCGCTGATTTGGACCTCTAGTTTAACTCATTCATTATGATCTGGTTACATTAGCAGCTCACTGGAGACAAAGATTGTTATATATATGTGAATAATGGCATGTAGTTTGGTCTGTTTTCAAAACACATCTACAGCATCATCCCTAGTAAAAAAAAGTAAGATATTTAAAATGCACTTATTTCATACTAAGCACAGTTCAAATCTATCATTATATATATACTACATGTGCAAAATCCACATTTCTTAATATTAACCGAATAGTTCACCCAAAAATGAAAATTCTGTCATCATTTACTCACCCTCAAGTAGTTCCTAACCTTTATGAATTTCATTAATATTCTGAAGTTTGTAAACAGGCTGTTTTGGGTCACCATTGATGTCCAATTTTTTTTTCAATATCTTCGGTAGAACAAATAAATGAATAGGTTTGGAATTTGAGGGTGAGTAACTGACGACAGAACTTTTATTTTTGGGTGAACTATTCCTTTAAGCCTAAAATGTGTTTTAATGATACTATCGATGAGGCTTGTAAGCAGTGTAAGATATTTAAAGTGTACCTGAAGTAGTTCCAGTTTAGTACAAATAAATATACTTTAGTTATATTTAGACTTCAGCAGTACTTCTGCACAAATAAAGTGCAAATAACTACAAAATAATTGTTCCAATTTAGAGAACTGAAGTACAATTTAGTATAATAAAAATAAAATTGCAGAGTAATTTTATTAAGTGCATAAATGTGTAAGTATTTGTAGTATACTTAGCATTTTGTATATCTATTTTTTCCACTAGAGATATGGCTTCAGAAGACTTGGAATAAAGCACACAAGTGGCTGTTTTTTTATCAGATGTTAAAAAGCAATTTCTCCTTTTGTGTTTCACAAAATAAACAAACAGCCTACATGACTGGAACACGAGGGTGTACAAATAATGACTGCGGTAAGAAAGAAAAAATCTCATTCCGTAACTCAAGTTCACATAGCACAAACTCTTCTTTGACTGACTCAGACAGCAGAGCTCAGGGACATTACGAGCTGGGTGAAGATACATGGCATGATGACCCATACAAGCATGACTGAACTTTTGACAAGAGGTTGTTTTCTTGATCAGCCGCATGTGAAGCATGCAGCGAGCCAATGTTCGCCGTGACCTCTGGTAACTCACCCTACAGAGACCAATGCGCTATTCCAGCAGTCTCTCCGTAATTATGTACCTGGGCGGACGCTTGATCGCTCAATGGTCTGCCCGCACACAGGTTTTACCACAGCTAGAGAGTTTTCCTCCGCAATGACCCTTTTAATCACCATGGTGAATCTCAAAACCTGGACTGTTTTGAAGCACGAGGCAAAAGCGGTGAGGACGATGCACAGGATGAGAATCGGTAGCATGGCAACAATCAGAGGAAAAGACCTAGAGAGAAAGCTAGGAGCAAAACCAGAGCAATTTATCAAGGAGGATAACATTGCATGACATGTTCCGCTTGTGTTATCGAGAGGGCCGTGAGCCCATCCCATACGCACCGTTGGTTTCGGTCCCATCGTGACAGCGGGAGAATCAAAGAAAACCATTGATCTCAGTGCATCATTATCAAGAGGAGAGACGTGTTCGCTGCTCTCGGCCTCGCTCTGATGAGGCAATAGTTTTGCTGGAATGAATCAAACGTGGTCACTGTCGTCAATGGACTTCAGACTAGACGGCATGTTAAATCGATTGTTAAATGGATGAACGCTGAAAATATGTCTTGCCAAAAAGGTCTGAAAGGGACAGTTGACCCAAAATAAGAATTTAAACGCCATTCCAAACCCATAAAACCTTGTCTCATCTCATCTTCAATATTAAGATATTTCTGATGAAAGCCAAGAGCTTTCTGGCCCTGCATAGACCACAGCACAGGTAATAGTCAATTTGACATCGGTGGCACTTTTGTGAACATGCATCAAACATTTACAGGACAGGAAAGAGAAGAACGTGTTGAATAAAGTCATTATTTTTGTTTCCTTTGCCCACAAAAGGTATTCATGTAGCTTCATAATGTTCACCGATGGACTATTTTAAGGTGCTTACTACCTTTCTGGTTGCATAGCTGTCTATAGGGTCAGAAAGCTCTCAGATTTCATCAAAGTATTTTAATTTGTGTTCTGAAGATGAATGAAGGTTTGCATTTACAGATTTTTCATATGTTTGGGTATACTTCATCTTCATCCATGTCAAAATAATCTACCTCGACTTTGGTTTTCAAAGTTGAACGTACCATAACGTAAAATCCAGACATCTAATGTCAGCGGTCCTTGTGAGCTCATTTTAAAAAGTTTATCCCGCAATTTCATCAGCAGTAGAAAACAACATTTATAGGCTGAATCAGGTTTCGTGGTGATAAGTGCATGCGTGTTCTCTTTAAAACATCAATATGTAAATGCACTTCTAACAAAATAAACTTTTAGAAAATCACTCCCCTCCGCAAAAAAAAAAAAAAAAATGAAGGCTCAAACATTCCAGTAAATAAGGTTCCAATAAATGAGTAAAACCAAAAACAAAACATTGCAATCACCGCCGTTCATATTGCAGCACCCGTCTAAGAAATGAAAGGTGTTTTTGTCATGTTCAAACGCAGCAGTCTGGAAAGCATTCACCCTGCAGCAGCGTCCATATCCTTTCTGCTCATATTTCATGACTAACAAAAATAGCCGTTCCTTCCACCACGACTAGATGGCTGAATAGGCCATTGTGAAAAGGGCACTAAAGACACATAACCCAAAAAAACAAGCGTCTTGAGCAGGGTGGAGGCAGACAGACACGGAAAAATAAATGGATTTTAGGTCAATGCATTGTACCGGAGGAAATGAAATTTGGAGGGGAAAAAAGCAGGCTTAATGGAGATTGTCTAGTCCTCTTATGGTTATTTTGGTCTGGGCCTTGGAATACTATGGTGTTTGTTACGTGTTATTGGTACTAATAGATGACAAGTTTATTAAGTAAAGTCAATATTTTAATAGTGATAACATGAGAGCTTCTCGTATCACGTGCACAGTACCTCTTATGTCCTTCCTCTTTTCCTCTGTCCTTAAAAGGAGTTTAAAAAATGCAATTAACTTGGCCAGGTTCTTACGAGCGATTCTTTTGCACGGAGATTCATTGTTAGCAGTCTGAGTCAGCAGAGAGCACATGAATATTAATCGCTGCATCACAAGTGAGAACTGACACATGTGGAAGATTTGTAAATGAGCGACCCTGCGTGTGGGATGAAGAAGCTCTGCCACGTCAGACAACTTACCGCCGGCTGTTAGATGAAGCTTAATGTTTTATGTACGTGTTAAAAATCACGCAGCTGGTGCAAACGCTCCACGTTCTGCTTATAGAACGTTCTGACGCAGATTACTAATGTTACACTACAGATGTTCAGATGACAACAGACAAAAAGACAGCTAAGTCAAATACTGCATGATTCGGTGTAAAATCTTTTAAAAAAAAAGTCTTGGTTGCATTTTATTTTACAGTATGTGTACTTACGAGTACTTATAATGTATTGACAGCGTACCCAAGAAAGTACTGGTAGTATAAGGAAACTACATGGAGTGGAGTTAGATTCAGGGTTAGTACTTAGTTATTACCTAGTTATTGTAATTGCTACAATAAGTGCATAATATGCTACCCAAGTCTTTTAGGAGAAAATGTCTCGTTTTATTTATAGTGGCAAATCCCTACAAAGACAGCTAACAAGGGACTTTTTGTGTTTTTTTTTTAATTGAATCATGTCTGTTTCAATTTTAGGTCACACTTTATTTTTAGGTCCAATTCTCACCATTAACAAATCATTAATTATGACTTTTGTCAAAATAAACTCATAATTTGCTGCTTATTAATAGTTAGCAAGGTAGTTTTAGTTAAGTTTAGGTATTTGGTAGGATTAGGGATGTAGAACATGGTCATGCAGAAAATGCGCTTTATAAGCAGCCAAAATGTTAATATGGTAATAAGCCACTTGTTAATATTTAGAATTGGTCCCTGTACTAAAGTGTTACCGTTTTTTGATTGCTAGAAAAAAAAAGAATTTATAAAATGACAACATTCAGGGCTCGAAGTGTATTTACATTTTTGATTAACAGTGGTGCAAAACTTCCAGATCTCATAAACAGAAAACAAAGCGGATCTGAGCGGAAGCAACGTCTGGCTGCAGTGAAGAGCTGGACGGAGCGGGTTTCCCTCACCGGTGTCTGCAGAGCAAGCGTGGAGCGGAAAATGGAAAATGCGAAGTGGAGCGAACTGATTACAGAAAGCTTTGAGCTAGAAGAGGAAATCTCTGTAGCTCCACTCACATACTGCGATCCGCTCACTTTGTTTCTTGGCAACATGCACGCTCACACAACAAACTACTCAACTTTAAAATCTAAGTCTTTTTCATATTTTGACATACTGTACGTGTGAAAGGTCATTTCCAGTTGCATTTTATACAGAAAAGAATGGACAAAAACACATACTGAGGAAACAAAACAAAAAAAACGTTATGTGCACTAGTGGTTAAAACAGTAAAAGTGTGCTTAGAATTAAGAATATACCAACAAAAACTAAATAATCAAGGGTTTTTGGACCAAACCAGATTCAGTTTTATTAAAAGCACTGCGAATTCCTAGCTAACGTGATCAGAAGTAAACATTTCTATTGTTATGAACAAATGATATCGGTGTCTTTAAGTGGCGATATAGAATCCTGTTACCTTTTACGTGGCTCCGGCCAAGCGTCACGAAGCCGGACGATATGAAGTTGTGAAGGTCATGGCCGCCGCCTCGAGTGCTCTCCTTCGAGTAATGTGCCCCTGTAAATGGACACCAGAACATTAATGTAGAAGATCGCTCAGCATCCTGTCGCACGATGTTTCCGAGGTAAACAGCCATCAGCAGCATAACAGGCAAAATTCCCAGTGCATTTCAAGACTTATGACTTTCCATAATTCATAGGTAAAGTCACCTTGTCCACCGGACAACACACTGCTCTGTCATGAGAATATTAGATGCTGGCACCGTCTGAGGTGTGATATTTATTCTTGACGTTCTAATTATCAATGAAATACCAGCATGTACATGGAGGAGTCAGAAAAGTCGGACGATAACCTTGAGCACCATCTGGGAGTTCAGTGCAGTCGTGGTCACTCAAATCTAGGCAACATATCGAAGTCTCTCTGGGTTTTAGTGAACAAAATCAAATATTCTCCATTCCTAAAACTGTACACAATATCCACTTTTATCTCACACAGCGAGTATATGAATCAAAAACAGTGCAGTTCTATTGTGAGACTCAAACTTTTTATGAGATGTTCTGATGCTTCTAAATCAATAAATCAATGAGATCTTTGTAACAGTATAGCAGATGCTGACATAAAATCATAAAAATATCAGTTGCTACTCGTCTCCAATAATACTTCTCAGTTAGATGATAATTAAATGATCAAACCGTATAATGCAATCCTATGATGATCGAGAGATGAGAATAAAGTTACTCAAAAGATCTGAGAGGTTTTGGTGGCTGGGAAAGTGAATACTGATGATCAAATCGCCGATATAAAAAAAAGATATCTGGACACTTTGATGAAAAAAGTAAGTTTTTTGATGCTGGTTTTTGAAGCACGGATTCTGGATGCCGGTTTAAGATGGTCCTGTGCTTCAAAACCTACCTTACCAGCATACGTTGGTTTTTTTTCAACAGAATAGTCAATTAAAGTAAAGTCAAATCTGAAAATAGGTGGACAACTGTACAACTGAAACCTAATACCTTCTGACCGGGAGTCTAAACCATGAATCAGTCGACGGAAAGCATGTAATAATTTGTGTACGGCAAGATTAACAATGTTTTAATCCCGTTGATCATTGGCCTTAGAAATGTGTCAAAAATGCTTCAGCAAATTAATGTAATAAGAACTTTTGCTTTTAATAGCTAAATAACAAGCACAACAGGATGTACAAGGCCAAAGAATCAAAAGGTTGAGCCGCAGGAAACGCTGCTATGTTAAAATGTTGTTTACAGAGGCTTCAGAAAGAACAGGTTCTCATACTGAGAGCCTACGTGTTCAGCCTTTTGCTTTGGATCACTAGGAACAGTTGGACGAACAGAAAAAACAACAGCACAGCACTCAGGTAAGGGAAAGATCTGACACAGTCCTCTGAATCAAATAAATGAACATGAGGCGGGGGGTAGAGAATGCAATAAAGCCACAATAAACTTCTTTCACACTAAACCCCGAGAAGCCCAAAGCATCTCGGGCACAGGTGAGCCGTCTTGCCGAGAATTCATTACGCTGTGCCGTTACATGACTATGTAGCCGAATTTAACAGGCTGTTATATTGCCCCCCTGAGGAAATCCCAAAAAGTGTGCTCAACCTTGCCACGGGGGCAAGAATCCAACGCCGTCTAAATGGTAACGACTTCAGAGCCGGAAACCATTAGCGAGGGTTCTTGTGATGCTGTTCCTCGACGCGCATGCGCCGGAGGAGAAACACGTCAGTGCCTCCGGCTCACACACACACACACACACACACACACACACACGGGAAGCAGGTAAGGCTTGGCAAACCGTGGGGAGAAACCGCTACTCCGCTAAGTTTTTATGGCCCGTCCAACTTTGACATTAATTGCTAAGTGCGGAGATGAGGAGGCAATAAGTTCACAAATGTGTAGAGCCGTATCATTATGAAATTGCCCATTGGCGCTCCACATCTTAATTAAACTAATTACATCAGAGTTTAATAAGCTAGGCACATTTTATACATGCGATGCTGCTCTCTTAAAGCAATATTTGAGCAAACATTGAGCACATTCAGCGAGCTGCTGCTGCTGCGATACTTTCCTTCGGCAACAGAGGCTCCATTATTATGTGTTCATTATACTTCTAACCAAATATTTTATGCATGCATGTTTCTCAATGTCAAAGCGCTCTTTAATCGCCTGACTGCAAACATTCAGTGCATCCTGCTCCGAGTCAAGCATTTGTAGACTTTCCCACGGCTGCCATTTTATAATATCCTGCACGATTCGATAAAGAGAGTCCAGTCGGGTTAAGAGTACACGGTGAAAACACTAAATATTCTCTCAGATCATGTTTTAGACCAATGTCTTTCCCTCCAATAAATGCTTTTGTGCACCGGGGCATGTGAATATGCATTTTCTCTTTGAGTTGATTTGGTGGATGCTATCAGTACATCGCACTCCAATTTGTATGCCAATTACACACGCTTCTGTAGAGGCTGTCGCTGTCCCTTAACATCGACCCGGGACAGGACTGGGGGTCTCTGGTGAAAATACTGGCTCCGCTCCCTGAGAATGAGACGTTGTTAGGCTCTGTCATGGCTGACAACACAAAGTCACAACCCCGCACAGCATCAGCTTACAGCGCGCTACATGAACACACAGCTGCACCAATACATCAGCAAACACAAATACCATAAGCACTTGTGGCGTAACACTGATTACCACAAATAAATAAATAGTAATTTTGAATAAAATTAAAAATTATTCTAAAAAAGCAAAGCTCTGGGCTAGCTCAATTTGTAAAAAATGAAAAATGTGTTTATATATATTTGTTTCATTTATATATATATATATATATATATATATATATATATATATATATATATATATATATATATATATATATATATATATAAATGATTTTTACTATGTATTTTTTTGGCTATATATATATATATATATATATATATATATATATATATATATATATATATATATATATATATATATATATATATATATATATATATATATATATGTAGCAATAGCCAAAAATACATAGTAAAAATCATTAGCATATTAAGCAAAGATCATGTTGCATGAAAATATTTTATTTCCTACCATCAATATAGTAAAACTTTTAATATATTACATTTTTTATTAGTAATATACATTGCTAAAAACTTCATTTGGACAACTTACTTTTCTTAGAATTTCGATTTTTAATTTTTTTATTTATTTTTACCTTCAGATCGGTTGATGTATCGTAACAAACCGTACACCAATGGAAAGCGTATTTATTCAGCGTATAAAACATTTACACAATTTACGACAGGTTTTGTAGTCCAGCATCACACACACACACACACACACACACATAGATACATACACACATATATGTATAGTATGGCCACAACACATATATATCTAAATATAATATATCTAAAGTCACTTGCTTGAAAGCATAATGTTGAAACCTCAAAATCACTTTAAACCACATTACAGCTCAAGTGCAAATATTTTAACAGAAGAATGATGTAAGTGCTTCTATAATTTTAATATTCACATTGTTTGCTTATAAATCCACCAAAGTTGGTCTCACTGTAACCCACTTTTCTTCAGCGAAATCTGTCTGTTGACAGTCTGAATCAATTTTGTTTTGAGGTAATCATCATCACGCCACAAAGATTGTTAAACTTCTATCGAACCGGGAATTTTCCATAAAGGAAATAAATAGAGAAAGAATCTTGGGCTAATGAGCTGCTGTAGATATATCGACCCCGATCCCAGTTCAGGAGTCAAGTGACATCATTTACGTCATCCTGCACTACAAGGTCGCTTTGTAATGAGGATATGGAAAACATGCAACATAAATCTCACTTAAAACGCATTATAAGGGGTTTCAAGAACTGTAGATCTTCTAGAGGGATAGGCTTTAAATATAAACCGCCTCGGGTTTGCTGTTGTTGCCATATGAGTGACATTTATCTCCCTCAAGTCAAAACCGCCGTTTGTAAGATCATAAGTCACGAGAACGTCCAACAATGCTCCGAAGCCTCTCCTGACCTTGAACATAATGAAATACAGCCCAGCCTTCAATCCAAACACAACTCAGAGGAGGCGGATCTTTATGGCTCGTCTATAATTGACTCCCGTTTAAATACGACATGCAGAATTCAGACGTTTACCAATCTTTAACCTGGAAAAAAACACATGCCGCAACGAGAACAGCATGGAATACAAACCATCTGACTGACAGGCATCTAGCACATGGTCAGCAGCACAACAAGCCCCCGATACATATTCTCCTATATGCCAATATCATAACTGTGACTAAAGGCCGTCCAGTGCTCTGTTCCAAAGCCTAGCGAGCGGCCTACAGAGACAACATTTAAGGCGTCACAGGAAGGCTGCAGATGCAAATGTTGTTCCAAAAGGTAGCTGGTTTCATTGCGCTGCCAACTCTGATGTCTCGTTTTGGCAAAATGCTAAGGCAGTAATCCCAGAACACACGCATTCAAGCTCAGAGGAGGGGAAAAAAACGAGGGTGGATGAGGCAAATGCATTGTAAATAAATGATTATAAAACCATGCAATGAAATATCTATTAAAAACTGTAATTAAAAACCTTTGCATGCAATATTTGTTCATGCATGGTACAGGTTTTTGAGCTTCATGCTGTTGTTTTTTTTTTACTTTTGAGGTTTCTGCCTAAAAATTGTTCCCTATCGGTCACTTATTAGGTCCAGCGATGGTTTGAAACAAATTAAAAGGAACAGCGTTTGGAAAGGAGCTCAAATAAATCAGTCGCACGTTTCATGAAAGTAACTCAGTTTGGCTTTTCCACATGCGTTCGAACAGCACCGGGCCGCTTACCGTGATTGGATTTGGAGCTGTGGACTGGGGTGTAGTGGTTTTTGGAGCCCGCGCGCTGCGGAGTGTTATCTTTGGATGAGCTGTTCATCGCCGCAAAGTTCTCACAGTCGTATTGAGATATAGGTATGGGTCCTTGTTGTCTAAGAATATCTGCTAGGGCTCTGTGGAGAAAAATGGAGAACTATACGATATGAAGTCAAACAACAACAACACCTTTCCAAAGATCACCTCCAGCTACTCTCTAGTCTAATTCCATTGGATTTGTACAGGAATAACAAAAGTACATCTATAAATAAATGTTTAATCACCAGTGAGCCACATTTTAATGTTCCCAGAGTTACACCTGGTATATATAGGAAGCCCAGAGGATGTGAACTCACAGCTGCATTATGAAAGTCACTGTTAGCTCTGTAAATGTTTACCGTCACCAGAGAAACTGAATTATTTTTGCATTCGTTACCCTGCAGTAGCTGAACCGACTGAAGAGTCAACAGCGCTCCTTCCTATTACATGCATTCTCAGTTTGTTTGTTTGCTCGCTCGCTTGTTGGTGTTTATTTGTGCGTAGACTATATAATACGGGCCAGTTTAAAAAAGGACAGAGGGTTTGCAGGCCGTACCAGAGGATGTGAGCATGGAGCTCGAACACATTCATGCAGGCTACAGCGGTATTTTATAATATGGCATTTTGTTTTTTTCCTGTGGATATTGATCGCACATCTGCATCTAACATAAGAAAATCCCAAGCTGTTTTGATTGGGGGAACTGTTCTCACGGCCCAATTAAAAAGCTCTGAAGCCCTCAGAGATGCCAATCCAACTTAATAAACCAAGTGGCCAATGAACATCGTGGCGTCCTGCGTGATGGGTGTGCGGTTCTGCGTCCAGACACTGTGATGAATCTCGTTGTGCCCACCAAATGAAGGGGAAAATCGAAGCGTCTGTAATGAGGCATGAACCCTCTCACCCAAACGCAGAAATGAAGGGTGCGCGCTTGGCTCTAGCACATTAAAACTCTGCTCGTAATTTTGATCACAGCCCCGTTAGCGTGTGTGATATTCCATATGGAGAAACAAAAGAGCTGCAGATACCGCAGATGGCGCGAGCTCTTCTATCCGGTCCACTTGCAACGTTATCAATCACTCCCAAGCTCTAACGCGCCCCTGAGAATTTGATCTCGTTAGGGAGAGTTTAGAAGCCCTAAAGTTGTAGGAGAATGAATGCGAGGCGCTCACCTGTGAATGTTCATTTCCTGAGGTGGTTGGGTTGCTTTGTCGTAAGCGACTTTAGTGGAAACCCCAAGGACTATAATAAAAGCGATGACACCGCAGGTGATGTAGACCGCGGTGTTCGTTTGGTCCATGCTCGGATCGTAAGTGTCACCTGTTGGAACAGGAGACGGGGGCACAGTTTTCACCCAGTCGGGCTTTTGATAGTTCTTGCACGTTCTCTGGTCCAACCGGTTGCCTTTAAACTGGCAACAGAAGCGCAAGTAACACGAGCCGCAGCAGTAGCGGTGGTCGGTGTTGTTGCATTTGAACTCCTTGTCGAACTGGCCGCTCACGTCGTAGTAGCCCAGGCAGGTTTCGTGCGTGTGCGCCGGGCTCACCTGCTTGATCTGCTGCGTGGACGCGGAAGGCGCGACGGTGGTGCCGTTGAGCTCCTTCTGCTTCGGAGTCCTTTTGGGAGGAGGTTTGGCGCGTTTGGTAGTCAGCGTGCCGAACACGTT
The DNA here is from genome assembly GCF_018831695.1 of Puntigrus tetrazona. Taxonomy (NCBI): domain Eukaryota; kingdom Metazoa; phylum Chordata; class Actinopteri; order Cypriniformes; family Cyprinidae; genus Puntigrus; species Puntigrus tetrazona. The sequence continues at coordinate 1,200,277 of NW_025047807.1, forward strand.
GAGCGGGTCCAGATAAATGAGCAGCAGCAGAAAGTGGCGTATACCCATGGCGCGGCGCGTCTTCAGGACCCCGGACAGCTCTCTGTGATTCCCGCTTCAGGCGCGCTGGTCCTCCGCTGTTCTCGAGTCCCGCATCCCTGACGACGAGCCGCTGCGTGTGGAGATGCCGATGAAAGGTGCCATTCATTTAAAGCGGACACTCTGCCCCCGGCGCGGTTTTCTGTTTGACTCAGCTGGGCGTCACTGCTGGGATTTCCGACGAACTCTTGTCAAACGAGCCTTTGCGCGTCGCTTCCCATCTCGCTCTGGGAAGAAGTAGAGACGAACTTAATTGTTAGCTAATTAAACGTTCCCGCGATCACGCGTCAGACTAAACAGATTTATTTCCAACGGTGTATGTTTAGCTTTTATTGTTACTATTTGAAATTCACTCGTTGTTTTTTTTTTTTCAATCTATCCCCGCGTCCCAGTGTGCATACTACTATTCACCCTATCAAGTAGCACTGAAAATCATATCGCAAAGAATTCAGGAGGGATAGTATGCACACTGGGACGCGGGTTCATCGCATTTCCTAACACGTAAATGTATAGTTTTTAAACACTGCATACATGAAAATGCGCATCGATCTGCTTTGGAAAACATGTACTTGAAATACAGTTGCGCGTGCGTTCGATGACTATAATATGAACGCGTCAATTTGACTTTCAATTTTTCTGTTTTTTAATAAATGTAAACCATATACTATCAATCTTAATAAAGGAACAAATTCACCCATTTCATACCAATGCGTATCAACGCGTCTGATATCCGTAAGCTGATTGAATCGCTTTTATGTGGTTACATAAAGAGTGCAGTCGGTCTTGATCAGCACTTACCTTGACTTTACTGCTTCGGGCGGGTGTGTTGGCTCTTGCCAAGGTGAAGTGAAGTGGCAGTCAGTATCCTATCCCGAACAGACCTATCTGAACGGTCCGCCTACCGTCTTTCGCTCTTGCATCAAAAGCTGGCGTCACCGGCCGTCTATGAGCATCTCTCTCTCTCTCTCTTTCTAGCAGGGACGTGGGTCTTCATTTCCTCCCCCCACACACCACCACCACACCTATTCGTCAGCTTTTTACGTGCCCTTTCGCATGAGCATAAAATCGCATGGGTTTTCACTGTCACTTGGCCAGACCTCAGCCCGCGCGCGCAAAGCGCGAGGCAAAAAAAAAAAAAAATCCGCAAACAGCACTGAATAGATTTCCTATAGCAGCCCGTATCCTATCCTCCCGCTCCCGCGCGCTGTCATTGATTTCGGCTCCCGCGTGCAGACTTTTTTTTTTTTTTTTTTTGCAAGTGCCAGAAAACAGCTGTCATGGGAAGTCACTTAAAGCGTCGCCGTTGTTGCGCGACAGATTGTCTGAACGCGTCTTTCCCCGTCTACTCCGACAACCCGCTCGCGGAGTCTTCAGGACACTCTGTACACTCCGTCTGGCCGCTCTCTGTACCACGAATCGCTCCCTGTGCCCCTTAATTACTTTTAATCTTACGGAAAGCTGGAGCTGCAGCTGGATTAGGCTGCGGAGAGCCGAACGCAGATGCTTTGGAGATGAATGATTCATAAAGGGCTTGACTGACACCATCTCTGCCTTAAATGCTGCCACTGTACATACATCGAGTTGAGCAGCATCACGCCAGTCTTGTAGCTACGGTGTGGTGGTAATTATAGCACCGGATAGTTCAGTAAACCAACACGATGCTATTGTAGGCATGGGACTAATCTGCATCAAGTCACATGGTTCGACAGCTTTCCCAGGCAGGTATTGTGAAGTGCCTGCGTTGGGCTTTAAGAGATGTTCAACTCTATTATGTAACTGTATTTTGAAGAGAGCTCTCAGAAATTCGGTGGAAGCGTTCTTTAAATTTTGCAGTTGGTTAAGAGCAGATTCATTCTGCTGTGCGGCTACGGACTGAGCAAATGAAAAGATCAAACAATAGCAGCACATTGTTATCATAAATTAATTAGCAGGAATAACATTAAGAAACAAGACTACTATTTAGAATATTTTTAAAGTTCATCCTACACAATCCTCTGATTATGAAGCCTGAAAGCAGTTGCTAAGTTACAGCTTCTTAGTTGTTCTATTTTTTCCCTTTCTTTTCTTTCCCTCTCTATCTCTGTTTTTTTTTTTTTTTTTTTTTTTTTAACGATACCATCTATAGTTTCTCTAATGAAATATTCAAGCACTTCTTGTGAAGTTCTCCCCAGGACTTCACATATTGAGCTTTGCATACTCGATTTAAGATTGCGTTCACATTACATATTGCATGCTCTGGGATGTAAACTGTATGAAAAAAGAAAGTGGACATATAAATGTAAAATTAAAACGCATGAGTGGAAAATGCTATTACATCATGCCTAGAAAATATCCAGAAGGAAATATTCAAATCAGCCTATTTCCAATCCAGGCGTAGCTCTGGATATTTTGTTATATATCAAAACACATAATAATTCTTGACCCAAATTAGAATAACTACATACTGTGTAAAACACACACACACACACACACACACATATATATATATATGTGTGTGTGTGTGTGTGTGTATGTGTGTGTGTTTTACACAGTATGTAGTTATTCTAATTTAAATCAAGAATTATATATATATATAATTATATATTATGTGTGTGTGTGTGTGTGTGTGTGTGTGTGTATGTGTGTGTGGGTGTGTGTGTGTTCTGCCGGCATACAATATAACGCACGTTTCAAAATATGCACGTTTACATATACCAATTTAATATTTGTAATGTAATGTAATTATATAACTATTATTCAGTATTATTATCATTATACATGTTTAGGAAAGGGACATCATACCTTTCAGAATATCATTTTCAGCTTAATTTTGCAATGAAAACATATTCAACAGTAAGATATATGTCCATGACAAGGGGGGCCTTTCTTATGGATTATGCTTCGAATAATGGCACATAATTATCTTTAAAAAATGTGTTTCTATAGTTCTTGAGTGTCTACTATATATATAGTAGACACACACTCACACACATTAAATAGCGTTCCACAGTCCTTTCTCCCAAAGGCTTACAGGTCTTGGTGTCTCCTCTCTCTGTCGATATTCTAACTCAATTCCTTGTGAAAACACTGCTGTGTGTTGTGTTGAAGAGCTCTTTAAGTCATCTGTCCTCTTGTGTTTCTGCACGCGTGTGGAGTCGCTGTAGACAAAGCGCTTTGTCAAGACTTTCAAACACTACGTCTCGTATGCTGGAGGCAAAAGAAGAAAAAGCACAAGCTAAGGAGTGTCAGAATCAGTAAACATATAATAATATTCTACCTTATAATACACGTATATACATATAGTTTAAGAAGTGCCTTTTTTTAGAGGTTTAGGTTACACACACACACACACACAGCAAGTAAAATAAGTATTAAACGTCACAATTTTTCTCAGTAAATATATTTCTAAAGGTGCTATTGACATGAAATATATGTTAAAATAACCCACGTAATTAGATTCAGTTCAAAAATGAAATGTGTGTAATAAAACGGAACGACACATTACTGTTGTTACTGACATCTGTTGAAAATGTCTTGTTAACAGCACCTCTAGAAATATATTTACCGTGGCGTGTTCGATACTTATTTTACCCGCCGTACATGAATGCTGCTTTCTCGAATTTTAAAACGAGCTAATGCAACAATTCCTGAACATTTTCGTTACGGCATCACTTCATTTTTTTACGATCCGTTTAAATTCGTAAAATAGACGTTTACATAATTCATCCGCGCTAGAGCTGCATTAATAATTTCTGCTGTTAGCATTGCTGAAACAGGACAGTGGGTTTCTGGTTCCCAGCATGCTTCGCAATAGACTGAATGGAGAGAATAAATGTTGAAATTAAGTGCTTTTTCGTGTGTCTTTGAGCAACATGATGTTCTTCAAACGTTGTAATGTTTCTTTCTTTTTCTTTATTAAAGGATTTAGAAGGCTTGGTGCTAGCATCGTGCACGGTACTTGACATTACCTCATGGTAATAAAAACAGTTATAACTAGCTACAGTAGAAAAATACATTGACATTTACTTATAGAGCGTTTACTCAATACTAGAGCATACAAATGAAATTAATCAAACTGACGACATCCATTCGTGTGTCACTCAATTGTTTTCCCAATGCTGAATGAGAAATCAAAGCGGTGGAAAATACAGTACAGTCAGATTAAACTCACTCCCGTTCATTAAATCACACGCACGCAAAGCAGATGTCACAAAAAAGCTACACTTTCGTTGTAAAAGCTCTCTGAAAGTCCCTCATTCATTTCATTCTTAATGTTTTCAGAGCGTATTTTCAGTAAAAATTGTCCCTGCGGCGCGTGTCAAGGTTGCGATGCTTCTAATCTCATCCACCGTCTCATCTGTCACTCTCAGGAGATTACAGACCGAAGCATTCTGGGATTTTAGACCGTATAATTAAAATGGTCACGATAATCGGCGTTTATAAAACCTCATTCTTTAAATATAATCCATTATCTTTCATTCTCCGTACTTCCAAAAACATTCTTTTGCGTGAGAGACATCCGTCTCATTCGCCATTTGTCTGCTAAATGAATTCATTCATAAGAACAGCTTGTGCGTTCTTTTTGTCTAATGTAGGTATTCTCCTGAAGTGATGGTCACAAAGACAATATGCAACAGTGACTCCCTTTAACACGACACAAATATATATATAGTATAGTTCCTGCATGGCTAAAGGATGGCAAAAAAACTCTTAGAGTCAAGTAAGATCTTTCTTAGTCACAGGTGTTGTCAAGGCAACTTGGTCTCAGCTGTGGTCATAATTTTCTAGCTTTGTATCTTGCTTGAGTGACTTAGCATTTGGGTTACTGGCAGGACTGGAAGTGCTATTTAAAGGGAAATCCCATTTAGTAATACCTCCTGTCTGGGAATTCGAGCTATTATAATTTCACAGAGTCACCACACGCACTAAGCATACCTGACTTGGTGCTCACTAATGACATATAGCGCTGAAGATAGGATACACGCACGCGCGAGCACAGTCCATGTTTCTACTGAATATCAGCATGACTCAAACTTACAAAGCTACAAAGTGCATTCGAGAAATCGAACATATAGTACAGGTATCTTTGTGAGGTGTGTCAAATAATTGAATGGCCGGAGAAGTTTACAAAAAGGTTTGATACCTTCCTAGGAGTTCAGCGTAGAGCACTGAAACAAAATGAAAAAGACAAGGCCCAACGGGGAGCAAACAGCGATCTGACCCTCCTACCAAATTGTGCGGCTGGAGAAAAAAGGGTAATCGTCAGAGAGGCTAAAACACTGACAGACTTTAAGAGCTCTTTGGCTGAAACAGGAGAAACTGCCAGCACATCGGCAATTTGTACAGCACTTCACAGGTTCAGCCTCACTGGGAGTGTTTTTTCGCAGAGAAAGACAAAATCATTCCTGCTTGCTAAACCCATGGAAGGATTTGTAGTGAGTCGTTGTTGAGCTGTTTGGCTCGGATGCAAAATTATAAATTGAATACATGTATATCTCAAAACTCACCTGCTCAATCTCGCGTCGAATTCTGCTTAATGGCAACAAGAACGAGGCAAATACAGAAAAGCATTTTAGATAGAGGTGTCTAATCATGGTCCTGCTTTCCTGCGGTGTTTGGCATGTGCTTCGGCGCATAAGTGTATGACAGAAGAGGGAATGCAATGAATCAAACATCGAACAAAGAGGAACAACTGGGGGAAAGATTTGTGAATTAGTCCTCAGATGCTATGTTCTTCACAGCAGCATCTAAGAGATGGTTTTGGAAACAGCTATGACTAACAAGTTCATTTCTGTGATGATGCATTGTGCTATGGTGGTTTTTAGTGATCCTGCAACCTTGATTAGCTGGTTCATGTGTGTTTGATTAGAGCCAGAACTATGCCATGAAATGAAAATAGAATTCTCAGAATGATTTCTGAGAGATCCTGTGACATTGAAGACTGCTGAAAATTCAGCTTTGACCACACGAATACATTGCATTTTACCATGTTTGCATAGAAAACAGCTTGCAATAATATTTTCCACAATTTTACTGTATTTTTTGATCAAGTAAATGCAGCCTTGGTGAGCAGAGGTGACTTCCTTTAGAAACATTAAATAAGTTGCAGAGCACAAATACATTTAAATGAGCACAAATTATATATTACAACTCAAATTCCGGAAATGTTGGAATGTTTTTTAAATTTGAATAAGACTTTGAAATCGCATGAGCCATTATTTTATTGACAATTAACATTGATAAAAATGTTTAAACAGAGAAAATTGTACACTTTTATCCACTAAATGAGCTCATTGTAAATTTGATGCCTCGCGATATATATATATATATATATATATATATATATATATATATATATATATATATATATATATATATGGTTGTCACAACATCTTGATTACTAACTGGCAATGTTACCATGTTCGTGAATTTCACTTTTCTGGTTGTCACAAAAGCATATCATGTAATCACGTTTTATGGTTAGCAGGGACTAAGTCACGATAATCAGTCATTCAGTCTCCAAGGGATGAAACAAATTTCTCGTTTGTAATGTGTTTTATTGTTTTGGTGACATAGCGCCAGGACGCAGCGTCATGTTATGATAAGGGGCGTAACATTTCCCCCAAATGCTTGAGGTATTCTGCCAATCATAAGGCACTGGATAGCTGGCCAATCAGAGCGCACCTTGCTTTTTTAGAAGGGTGAGCTTTGTACAAACTGCCCCGTTTCGAAAGGCAGATTATGTGAAAAATCATGTGTTTTTTAAAAGCTTAAACCACATGAACACAATGCATTTACACCAAATGCACAAAATAATAATGTTTAGCAAATACCGTACATGCGGCCCCTTTAAGCGCTGGAACCACAACGCAAAACACCAGCTCCGACTCGAATTCATTTCTGGCCCTAATATGTGATTGAAAACAAATGGAGAAACAGCTCACGTTTGACAGACAGCGCTAGAGCTGAGTCCAGCCTTATTTAAAGCCTTTTGGCCAGCTACGCTCATCATTCCCCTTCACATCAGACTGACTGAGAGCCAAAGAAACGTAAAGCACCACATAGCATTAGAGTTATAGGAACTGCTACGGGCTAACATGAATCACAAGTCTCTCAGAGGAATAGTTTTACAGCTGCCACTGTTTTCCTCTTTCCTGACGTCGACTGTGGGATGAATGAATTAAGTGGGTCACAGCTGCTAAGACGAGCGCATATTTCAGCTTCTGTTCAGACGAGCTTTCCTAAGGCTGTATGGGCAAAGAAGTGAACATGTTAGCCTGATACCCTCTCTTTTTTCTTTCTTCTGTACGAGAGCCAGAAATGCATGAGACGGAATGTTAAATCATTTATTTACACAATGCTTTCACGTCCTCCTCCCGTCTCACTGTGTTTGCTGTGCTTAGATTTAAAGGATTGTTTCAAACGTGTATGTGGAGTAATGTAGAATATCGTAAAATATAGATCTATTTTTTTCATTCTGGAGGCTTTAAAAGCAGAAATGTGAAGCTCTTGTTTTTTGGTAAAGCATCTGAATTGGTGTATCTGATTTGTAAAATAATTTGTAAAAACTGTAAACTATCCGTTTTGAGAAAATGGGACATTTCTACAGTAGGTGGATGAACATCCGGTTATATTAATGTGGGTGATGTTTTCTCTATGTAAACTGCGCTTTCAGGTTTTCAGGCATTAATAAAAATACACAGATATGCTTTTTATTATTTCCACAACATGTCTGCATGAATATTCATGCTCTTTCTGTCTTTCTTCAGTTAAGTCCATTGTTTCTGTAGCGCATTATACAACGCAGATTGTTTTAAAGCAGCTTCACGGTGAATAAATACCAAAATATATGACTGAAACGCATAGACATAGACACCAAGCATCCTTACACACTTAATGCTCTGAAACATAGCAAGGAGATTGGTGAAATAGTCCCTGTGACATCAACTCTACTACTTTTTGTGCACAAAAAAAGAAATAACGACTTTATTCAACAATTTGTCTCCTAGGAGTATCACATGCGTAAACAACACTCAGTGTGGAGGAGAAAAAATGTTGCTTTTGTTTTCTTTGCACACAAAAAGTATTCTCATAGCTTCGTAAAGTTAAGGTTGAATCACTGATGTAGCACGGATTATTTTAGCCTTGATCGTGTAAGACATCCCTGCCGTCTATAGAGCGTCAGAGAGCTCTCGGATTGCATCAAAAATACATTCATTTGTTTTCCGAAGATGAATAAAGGTCTTGCTGGTTTGGAACAGAATTTTCATTTTTGGGTGAATTATCTCTTTAACGTTAATTCAGCTCAGTACTAATGTTGAGGTTGCCCGGTGCGATTCAGCTGTAAAGCAGCACTACAGAAGATAACAGTACCATCATCCACCTAACCTTTTCAAGTCAAGTGTTTGTTCTCATCTGATGGTGTCAGTAAATGTGGTCACATTGATAAATTCCTAAAAGCTGACTGTCTTTTAGACCAAAGCTAAGCAAGATTTCGACGTTCGGTTATGCATTGGATATAGAATTCGAAGTATTGACATAATTAACTGAAACTCAGTTTCAGCGTAGCTTTTTTTTCAGAATCCTCAATCGAGAAAGGTGTTTTTGTGTAGTCGAATCCTCAAACTGAGTCATGCCAACCAGCCAAACCTCCAGCCTCTAGCTACGCATTTGTCATTTTCTAAGGCTGCTTGATCTTTTTTGTTGTTGTTGTTGAGTTTCTGGTTCCATCTGTAGTCTCGAACGTGCGTGTCGAGCTTTACAAATTCCGATTTCCTATGTGCGATCCAAAGATCTCGCACTCTATCGCAGGTAACAGAAAAGTCACTTATAATTATTTTCCCTAATTAATTATAACACACTAACAGTGTATTCGCACCTCTTGAGGATCGCAGATCTGACAGCGCATCGATTTCTTGCAGCAAAGGTGTTAAAGCAGCAGCTCGTACATCATATCTGAGACTGTGATGATGGATGGAGCATCAAAGGTTCTGGCCGGCAGCGAGGCTAGAGAGCGAGCTCTTCCGCATGAGGACACATGTTCATTTACCCCACACACAGCTGGACCACGTGTCTGCAATCCTCACGAGACGCTTTGACCTTTTTACAGAAAAACCATTAAAAAAAGCATGGTACAAGTGAGACATCACTTATGCTAAAATGTATTGTGGGCCACCTACGCTAAACCTGTCGTGTCTGGGCTGCGTTTTAAATTGACGCTGTCCTTCTGTGCATCCATGCGGAAGCGTCGCTAAACACTGCGGCCAGTCGTGCAATGAGAGAAGAGGGATAATTCTTGTCAGATTCAACGCGAGCGCTATAATCAGCTCTTCGCCGGTGTGATTCAGACAGGACTTGGGATCTACAATGCATGTGAAAAAAAAATAAAAACACTTGTTTACACCGGTAAAGAGAAAACCCACAGGGCATAAAAACCTGTTTAAGAAATACAGAGCACACCTTCGCATTCATGCCTCTCAGTTTGTGTGTTGCATAAATATGCAGAACGCTGACACTGCACTGTACTGAAGGATCAATGTCTCTTTTATGTACAGCAGAGCATATTCCAGCTATAAACTGGATTGACACAACAATACAAATCCCATTCTTGTCTTATCAAATCATTTTCGAGGTATAGGAGGAAATGTTCTACAGAAAAAAAACCCTCAAATGACCTTGACTGCTGGAGGAAAAACCACAATGAACCGAATGCTAAGGTATCTGGGAAGGCTTGTACTCATTATAAGACAGGATAGAAACGGAAAGTAGTATTATAAATACAGTCATTTATTCATCCCCGTGTCATCAAACATACTGTATATGACTTTCTTTCTGTGAAATACACAAAAGGAGGAATTCTGAAGAACATTCACGCTGCCATTTTACACACAATTCAAATGAATGAGGGCCGAGACTTTTAAGCTTAAAAAATGACGCAAAAGCACCATGAAAGTATTGTAACAGCAACTGATTCATGCTCTGTATTCAAAGTCATGTAAAGCCATAGCTTGTGTGAGAAACGGACTTAAAGGTATACACTTACAGAAGTGTTTTATAAGAGCAGCATCACACTCTCTAGCAGTGGTCATCAACTTTTTTGAGATCAGGATGCCTGACCTTGGCCTTTATGAAAGACAAGATATACCTATTGAAAATGGATAGAAAAGACACACGCAATTCTGATTCCAATCAGTGGACGTGCCAAGACAGCAGTTTACTTTCGGTCTTTGCTTTCAAATTGGGTCATTTTTTTAAAGAAATTCCAACAATATACCGTGTGAGGCTCTTTATTGCTTTATTGTAGCGCCTTAGTTCAAGTAGAAAGTGGACTACCTGTTGAAAAAAAACAGCATATGCTGGTTCGCTATGTTTTGAAGCTGGAATGCTGGTTTGAGCTGGTTTAAACTGGTTCCTTATGCTGGTTTGAGCTGGTTTAAACCGGTTCGAGCTGGTTTAAACTGGTTCTTTATGCTGGATTATGCTGGTCTTTAGCTAGACATGTGCTGGTGTGACCATCTTAAAACCAGCAAAGGACAAAAAGCATTTTCTGCTTTTTTTTTCAACAGGGTAATCATCTTTTATTTTTACTAGTAAAATAACCACAGAAAGATGTCAGTAAACACCATTTTTCAAGTTCAAGTCCACCGACATTAATCTACTCTCCAGTCTGCTTCGTTTGTAGGACCAAAATGGCAGATTTAGCGTTATGACTGGACAGGTCACCTGTCAATCAAAGTCCCTTACAGATTTCACGAGTTCGCGCTCACATGTAATTGTAAAAGTAAGCGTGTTTGGCGTGCTGTCATGGAGAGGGCTCAGGACTCGGAGATATCAAGGAAAGAGGCTTGTGTGAGTTTATAGGAGGCTTCTCTTGCTCTGGTTGGATAATGGCGTGATTAGGAAACGAGAAGCCAGCTGGGTTAATTATCAGCGCGCTCCTCCCGAAATTAGTTTTTAGCTAAACATCATGTAAATGCAGATGTCCAGTATCTCTGATGTATGATGTGTGCAAACGAGTTGTTTGCTTTTTTTTTAAGCAAATGTATTTATTGTTTATGAGCTCTATAAAAAGCAAACCAGTCAAAGCTATCACACACATATTGCAGGAGCGATCTGACTTTTTCCTTTTTTTTTAATTTATGGTGAAATCCTGGCAGCTATGGTTACCGTAATTTCACCGTAAAAAAATTTTGGTTTTTACGGTTTTAAGTTAAATTTATAGTTAAATACGTAATCTTGTTAACTGATATAATGTTAATACACCAACCTTTTAAATTACTCATATCTATTTTGTACCTTTGAAATACACTGATAACCGGTGGCAATGAAAAAGTGACATCATGAACCAAAGCCCATCACAAGCAGCTTTTAAATATGAACATATATAGAAGGTGCTCAGTGTCATTCTCACAAACACCATCATGAACTGAAATATGCAATAAACATTCATTTAACGACATAACGTAACGTAACATAATAAACAAAACTGATTTGAAAAACTAAGACGAAACAGTGATTTAAAAAAAATAAAATAAAATTCAAACTAAGTTTTAAATGCAATGCAGGGGATTCTGGGATTGTCAATTTATGGGTTTTCCCTGTAAATTTTACTGGAATTTACCGTTAACCATTTAATAGGTTTTTACTACAGCATTTTAAGAGTTTTCAAATTCATTCTCTGACAGCAAGTAAGAGGAGAAGAAAATGCCATTGCCATCAAAACTTCTGAAGACAGTCAGTTCCCTTCAGAGATACTTTCATATAAACCTCCGCCCCGATTCATTATTTTTATGTTGCTCCTACATTTCGAACATCGCGAACAGTGAGCTTGCTCTGCCTGCTATAGTATTTTATTTTCTTTGCATCCATCTTAAGCATCTCTGGCCTCTGTTCACATACTGTTTACAGACTCAGGCATGATGCATTTTTCTTATCACTTTCACTGTAGCTCCCAAAAATAATAGAAAAACAAGTAAAACATACAGTACAACAGAATGCAGAAATATAATGTATTTTTGTTGGCGACCACTGAGAGCCTCAAATCTCAGCTGAATCACTGATATTAAGCACAGAAGTCCTGTTCATGTCACACATTCCCTCCTCTTCTCATTCTCATCCTTTGGAGTGACTCATTGAAACTGAATCCACTATGGTACAATTACTTTGCAATTGCACCCAGACAAGTCAGAGGCTAAATGAGTCAAAGCGTGTCCGCACCGTCACTTTTAATCAAAAAGCTAATGGTTAAAGTAATGTCCGCTTTACCAGGTGCCTCGTTAGGTTTGACACAAACTGATCGCTGCACCTTCATCTTCAGACCTCACAAATAATAAACCATTTTCACCATGAACTTAAAATAAGCAATTCTTGTGTTTATGGAATGTTGCACTGCTATAAATAATATCTGTGTGCATAATTATTTAAAATACCCCTATTATGGATTAAAAAGATGCAGTGTTTAATACAGCTAAAGCACCATTTGGAATTTAAAAGTGCACTGTGTACGAAGGTATCGTCTCCCAAAAGAAAGAGTTGACTCCGAATCATTGAAACAAGTCATCCTAAACCGTTTCATTGATTTACGCGTTGGTTCGTATAAAAATGCAAATTCATTCTTTGCCGCTAGGTGCTGTTTTTGGAGCGTTAAAAGCTCAACTGCTTTAAATGAATTGGACCGATTACCACAAAATTAGCGTCATGCAAAGGAGGGTTTTAGAACAAATTTGAAAAAAAATGCATACTATAAGAAAATTTGTGGAATTAAAAATGTTTTTTGAACTTGCATGCATGCCAACCTGAAGAACTTAACTACATTTAAATTAATCATTTGGTACAATGCACATTATTTAATTAATACATTAAAAAATACCTATGTTACCATAACTGTATTTAATTTTTGTACTGACATACCCACCCTTAAACCTACCCATACCACCAAACCTGTCCCTAACCTTACCCAGCAAGTGTTTTGCAATACAATATGAACAGAAAAGGTCCACTGTGCTTAGTTTTGATGTAAGTACATAGTAGTTAAGGCCACTCAATATAAAGTGTGACCAAAAATACAATTGCATGCCCTTCTCTTCTCAACTTCTGATGATGTTTGCATCGGTGCGGGGATGGGACAATACACATCTCATCCAATAACCTGTTGCTTGCATGAGCCAACAATCCATCAATTCCAGTTCAAGTCCATCTCACAGGTTTTTTAATTTTTGTTTTGCGCACTCCGATCACAACTTCGTTCCGGCTTTAAGGACATTTAAGGGAAAGACAAACGCGTGCGCACATATGGTTGGCACGTGAAATGAGCTGTAGGAATGTAGGTTTAGTGCTTCACGAGCTCTGTGGCGTGATTTAAATAACGCTTTTCTTTCTTTGGAATTTCCTTCCAGGTTCAGTTGAACTCATGACTGCAACACCTCTAATGAAAACAGATGGCTCCAAACAAATTACCACCGTAAAGCTCGCTTTGGCATTTTCTCCATACGTCTTGGTTCCCCTTCGTATGCTTCTCCGACAATATGTGAAAAATGGTCGAATCAATCGAGGAGGAATTTATTAGCCACCTTACTTAGACTGCCAAATCCGACCATCTGTTTTTATTGGACAAAACACAGAAATCCAATGCTTCGGTTTAATGTCTTGGCACTGGAATGATGTTGTGTTTTTTCTTTTGTCAGACAGTAGAGTTGCTTATTGCTTTTCTCGCTGATGCGTCTCAAAGCGTTCGTGGTGTCGGTCACCTTGTTTGTTCCAGCAAACTTTAATGAAGCCGCAGATTGACAAACAGAAATCTCAAAAAAAAAGAGTCTAGCACAAATCCCGCACAGTTTATATCTGCGGTTTGTTTATATGTGAAAAATAAAAAGATATACACAAAAGCGACTTTGACGTATTTTTATTTTCCTTCTGCAAAGTTCTCACGATGACTGGCGCCAAGCATGCTAATACGATTGGATGTTTGTTAAGCCGTTCAGGAGAGTTAGCAGAGCTCTCGACGCTGTATTATTCATGAACTCTGAAAGATAGCGCTTTTTAATATTACATTTATCCAGACTGTACATGCGATAGCAACATCAGCACACGTTCGTTTTATATATAATGCACACTACATGCAAATATGTAGTTTAATCCTGCAGTGAACTGGGGGAAAAATGGATAAATTCACAACAGCGTACAGTAAACCCAGTACAGTAGCATGCTAGTATTCTGAATTTAGCCAGTAATGCATTGGTTTTATTTCTTTCGCCACCTATTTTTTTTATTTCAAACCAGAAATCCACCCCCACTATATAAAGTGATGGTTTATCGGTATCGTTGCCAAATGTTGGCAGTTAATGGCGTTAAAAATGGCACAGAAAACTGAACATTTAATGGTAGCACTAGCAGATGCGTTCGGATGCCAACTAGATTAGTAAAGTTATGGTTGTTATTTTTTTTCAGTACGGAAAACTCAATAAATACACAAAAACAAACACAATAAAAAGAACCGCCGTACATTCCTTCAGTTTTCTTTGTTTTATTGAATAATTAAAGGTTACACTCTTCATTATTGAATGAACGGGCCTACATTGATTTTCTGTAAACCTTCTACGTTGGGGAAAAAAAATGCATAAAACATTTTAATTACAGTCTAAAGTTCATTTAGAATAATTCATTCTTTTAGTGTTCACTATGGCACCTTCTGGCAAAGTTAAGCATGGGATTCGGTCGAGCCCCAGCAGCAATAACATAAGATTTATAACGTAAAGGTTTTTTGGGCGTTCGAAAAGGAAGATGATGCAACTGAGACATTTTACATAACGTGAACCGACGCTTAACTCAGAAATGATGAAACCTTTTTAACTTATGCAGATCTTGCCTTTTATTCAGTGGAGGAAGTGCAAACACTGCCTACACACACGACGCCTATAAACAGGTGGTGATATGATAAACAATTTAATTGGCTATGATGTGTAAATCTCTCTATCTCAGCTCTTCTGAAGAATATACGTACCAACAGTATTTAAAACCCTATTCTCTCTTTATTACAAACACAATACACCACTAGTTTTCTCAACACCCACCAGAACACTGGACTGTACGGCTCTCGGAAAATATATTATTACACACTCCTGTGGGTTTAGATGTCAGTTACAGCCGTCTGTTGCGCAACGGCCAGCAGCTCTTTAAGAAGGATGTGTTGCAGGAGCTTTACTGGGCTGTCAGGACTCGGAGACGGCGAGGACGGTACAAGTGTTCAGGATAATTTCTCCCTGTTCTCGCTCTCACAGATGAGACCAGACAGCTCGAGCTGTCCGACAGCGCTGGAAAAAAGTTTCCTCTCGCAGCCAAGACGTTACGCACGTCTCGGGCAGATGGGGCTCTCGGAGAGAAGTTTGATTCCAGTCAACAGCGGAGAGCCCTGGAGATTCGGGGGAAATTTAGTGCACGCATCGTTTAGCTCTTTAATTTCAGGCTCCTGACTGGAGCTTCGGTGTTCTATGGCTGATTGGCTTTTCTTCTCATTACCAACGCGGTCGCTCTCTAGAGAATCCCTCCCATTGGTTTCACCAAATATGATTTATTAAAACGCACTACAACATATTCATAAACAAACCTCAGCTTCGAAATAAAGTCGGTGAAATGTCAAAGCCACTCTGCGCCTTGGCATTTAATAAATCACTTTCAAGTCCACTTAGGAGCTCGCGTTAAGACAGGAAGGGTACGATTTGTGAAGATGAAAAACAGACTGCATTCGCTTTTTTTTGTAAGCTTAACCTGTACAGAATAATGACCCATAAGCTAATGCGTTATTACAGGAAACTATTGCTATTTAGCTGTTATAAATGACAGCGCTATATATAACGGCGCAACTTTAGATTCCGCGTGTGCTAAAGAGTCAGCTTATACATGTCTGTCGAATGTCGAAAAATAAAGCTAAACTGGACAAGTTTACTCTTTGAATAGATGGGATTAGGCAAATTTGCTGACAAATTACTTCGAATTTTGAGAAAGACGTGTCATTTCTACCCCCGGGTTACACAGACAAGGCTTAAACTAGATTAATAAAGACTCAGCTGTTTCAACTGAAAGAAACCTGCACTGACTGATCTTATAATATATCCGCGCCTTTGTTTCATCTCAAAAGGTGTGTGTTTTTTTTCCTGTACACGGTAATAAAAATGACTTAAGTGTCCTTATTGTACTACAGTCTAATCCTGGCTTATTCTAAGCACTGTCTGTGAAACAGGGTTAAGTTAATCAACCCCGAGCATTATTTAAGTAAGATCAACCGCCACAGAAAATGTATGTCACCGTTTAAAGTAGTAAATGTGTGTTTTGAGTGGAGTGAGAAAAAACAAAGGCGCTGCTATAGTGAATTTTTGCAAGAATACCGTGACACATTTTCTAAGGATTCATAACAATGTAAAAACTTTCTGAAGCGACATACCGAAGTGCATTTTTTTCTTAAAAACACTAACTTAAAACGGTAATTTGCTTTCATTCTTAAATTTGAGAACAGTTCTGTCAAATAACACAGTGACTGATGTTCCCCCTGTGAAAAGGCACGGAGCGTTTCTTTAACAGTGTACGGAGCACTGGATGTCTGACGATGACAGATGAGGCTTTTCTTGGAAAAACAAACAAGAATCATTACCAAAGAGTACTCGAATAAACCGTAATAAATTACCCTGGGCGCTGGGAAGCGCAAAACAGCGCAAACAATACAAATAAAAAATAAATAACACAACCATCATCTCATCAATCCCCCCCCAAAAATGATTGGTTTACTTGAGTAATAATTCGCATTCACTTTTCTGAGAAAGATAAATAATTAATAAACAGATGATTCATTAATAAAAATGAATTGATATTCTACAATAAAAATAGAGAGAAAGAAGTGGAGGTGTTTTAAAGAACATACACGGTAGATGTTGGCTGTGTCCAAAGGCTGAAAAACGAGGTCTTCGGTGGACGCATCCAAGGAAGGAAGGCATCATGTCCGAACCCAATGTCAGCTTCGCTTCCTATCTCCTGAAATACTTCATCTGATTGATTTTTGAAGGCAGCACAGATGTGTCCTTCACTGCCTTTGATATCCCACAATCCTGTGAGTTCTATTACCATTATGAAAAAAAAAAAAAAAAAAATATATATATATATATATATATATATATATATATATATATATATATATATATATATATATATATGTATATGTATATATATATATATATATATATATATATATACACTATATACACACACACACACACGCATAAGTAATCAGATTCTAACATTTTAAAATATTAAACACATTTAAAATAATTACTTTTTTATACATTGCATGACTACATATTAATCACATAACAAATAAATGAATCATAGTTTAACAAATTATGAATTCATCTTTTTTAATCTTTTGCTTTGTAAAATGGCCTTCCAACTACAATCACGCAATTTCGTTTTGTTATCATTTTAGAAATTTGTACGCTTTAATTATTTATTACGCTCAATACATTACTAGCTATGATATTTGTCGTGTCATTTGGAAGCAGTAACAGACTACTGTTTCTCATCGTGTAAGTTTCTATAAGTTTCTGTCTGTGAATGCTAGCTGAACAAATCTGGCTCAGCGTGTTCCAGGATTACAGACAGGAGTGTGAAACAGGCAGGTTTGGAGTGGAAACATTACATTTGCAGAGTACAAAAAGAGCGCCATTAGTGCCGAGCTGTCTTGGTTTAATCTGATCTCACCGTTGCACAAGAGCTTTAAAAGAGAGCGGCGAATGAGCGTCACGAACAATACGATACACCCCGCTGTGCGATCGACGGCGACGCTTCCGAGGTGTGAGCGAGTGCAAAGTAATTCAGAGCCGTTCAGGGGAGCCATCGTGGGCTCATTTGGTTGCATATCGGGTGTTATGTGGTTATTTACAGAGATGTTCTTTGCTTTAGTTGCATTGTAATGACTTTAGCGGGGCACTGAAGAGCTTCCTAGCCTGAGGTGACTCGCAGCGATCGCTGATGAAATGCAAACGGCAGATCATTTTCATCTTGACCTTGCGCCAAGCTATGGGTAATTTCTCAAGGAAGCTAAGTTACACGGCTCGGGCATGAATCTGGTCGGCTGCCAAGCCTCGACTCCTGAAAGTCAAGTTTTTTCAGAGTCAATAATCAGCACGTAGCAGAGCTTATTTCCATAGCAATGAAGCTTATTAATTAAAGCAGTTCAGCAGTGTTTTCAAATTCTTCTGAAGCGTTCAAGACAAACCGTGGTCTTCAAACATCCATCTGCTGAAAACCCCAGCCGTTTAGTGATAGTTCCTCATTATATATTCCTAGTTTTGGATTCGGTAATTGTTGATGGCATAAATACAAAACTATAGGCCTCTTCAAAGTAATTATACAGTAATCACGTCGTGTAGTATAACTGTCGTCTTTAAATATGTGAAGTCTTAATTGAGCCAAGTGGATTTTGAATAAATGAATTTGTTATTACTGAAACAATATAATGATTTTTTTTATTACTGTACCCAGCAGGGGATATTACTAACATGTCAGGTGACTATTTTCGGTCAACGTCAAGCTGCAGTCAATTTCAACTTGTTTAAAAAAAAACAATTATGATAAAATAAAAAATCTATTACCCATCTCTGGTCACACTTTGCGGCCTATGAGAAAATTCCATCAAAAAGCACTTTTGTATCTGGCTTTTCCTGCTGAACAAATGTGATGAAATTGGCTTACAGAAACCCTCTGCATGAAATGGACTTTCAGAGATATCAGTTCAGAGAGATATTCAGCTGAAAGAAAAGGGCAGATAACCTTGTTTATTACTGGCTCTTGGGAATACTTGATTTAGATTGGTCAATTCCAGCATCCTGAAGTCAAATATTTCCCTGTAATCTCTTGCAGATGATCGCTTGCTTGTTTACAATAATGAGCAGCAGAAACATTACAAACCAATATTGCGCAGTATAACACTGAAATGTGTATAAATTGTACGTTTTTGTAAATAAACACCAGCAGTTGAAGTTACAGCGCGAGTCAGTGTCTCCCTTGCCTCCCCTGAGACCGTTGAATTTTAACAGACCCCTATAGCACGAATGGGGGAAAGTCACATGAGATAAACCCATGCAATAAATCCCGGTTCTTGTGTTTGTGCGCATTCACGAGTCTAAATGAACTGTACAATGGAGTTAATTCGGAAGACTGATTTAAAAAGCAAACAAAGTAAAAATAGGCAAAAAGATCTGAAAGCGTGGTATGTGGGAGTTTCAAGTGAGCAATCAGCTTGGTGAAATAAAAGTAAATATATTTAATATGTAAACCAATATTTACACAGCTTTAATGAACGATGGCTTGTTAAAAGTTTGATCTATAAGCTCAAAAATAAAATGCATAATGTATACATTCAGCCCATAGTGTGTTATTGCACATATTTCTGGGACTTTACGGGTTCTTTACATAAAATATGCACTGTTATGTTTGCATAAACAGTGTAAAGAGAAAAACACAATCTGCACAAAACAGGATTTCATGAAAAAGACCAAAGCAGCAGCCAGAAGCAAAACCGCTACTTTAAAGATGGACAGCATCAAGCGGTATTTAATGCTTGAAACAGGCCAAATATGAGAAGATGGATAAACAAGGTCAGTATGAACCAAACGAACATCTAGTTGTAAAGTCTATCAGGTTAACGCTAAAGCTCTCAGAAATCCTCGGAGAATCAGACAATCATTTCCGCTTGTCTTGCGGTAATATATGGGTAGACGCCGAACACACTGGAGAGTTTTACAGTGGGCAGGTTTTCATCTTACATGGGCGCGTGGAGGCAAGGCAGGGAATAAGCAACAACGCTAGAAAAAAAAGAGGAACAAACGAAAGCAGATTACAGGGATTCAGTCATTTATCAAGGCCGAGCAGACAGATATCGCCTCACAGATAGCAGAAGGACTGAAAACAGGCCTTTTGAAATCCAAGCCCCGACTCCAGCCCACTGGCTGAGCATCTCCAGCTGCATCAGCGCTGCAGCTCACTTCCCAATTTTGCTTTAAAAGGAGGATTAATTCACAAATTCAAAAAACGTCGTGCACCGGCTTAAAAGAGTCCTTGTACTTCACTCTATTCTTAAAAATAGGAGACTGCCTTCACAGAGACTCAGATTTGTCTTTGGCCTCAGGTTCAAGTTTAAGAAACTTCACACACTCCTTCTGCAGTACGAGTAAGAGGACAATTTCTGTCCTCAGGCTTGTCGCAAAGCCGTAAGAGTGGAAAATCCTCCATAAGGATTCCGCAAGATAATTTAATCCTTTAAACAATTTGTCAGGATCTCTCATACAAAAGATTGTCTTTAAATCTTCAACAAACCATTGCTTCCTGACAGACCGAAGAATAAAACTAGTGGTTCACTTCAGCTAGACCTTCATCTCAAGGTCAAGACTGCTTTTTATCAGCCCTGAAAACTATTTAATGCTCATTCATCTTATCCTCAGAAAAAAAAAAAAAAAACTGCAAGATTATATCCTTTTTCCATTGATGTGTTCATTAGTCCTGCGTCCATTTCTTGTCCCTTAAAAGCATTTAAAGGTATATATGTTCCCATAAAAATTTAAATCTGTCATCGTCTTCCTCACCATCTTATTTTTTTTTTTGTCCATACGATGGAAGTCAGTGGAGTACAATGTTATTTTTGGCTCCAGTGACTTTCATTCTTTGGAGAAAAACAGTTTTCGGAATTCTTCTTTTGTTTTTCAGAAAGCTTTCTTGTAGCTAAGACAGTAGAAATGCCTGTGTTTCCTGGGCTTGATTCCCAGGGGAAGCAAGAACTGATCAAATGCAAATGCGCGCCTGGAATGTTTGGGATAATTGCAAAAATGTAAATGTAAAGTCATACAGGTTTGAAAGAAATTCGGGAGAATCAATAATGATGGGTGAACTGTGCCTCTAACCCTTGTGCTTCGCTGAAAATGCTTAGCTCCTGGTCGACAAACAACCAGCCTTTTAAATTTACTTGTAAATCTCTCATTATGCTACATTTCGACCAAATCTCGGATTCCTCTTTTTGTCGACTTGTATTCTTTCAATTTGCACAGAATTTGCATTTCTTTTTGGAACTGGCTGATTGTAGTCCTCACTGATCTGAGCTTACGAGCCTCGGTGAGTCCTATGATCAAAAAGCTATAATATAGCATAACGAGAAAATAATACGCATTTGGCCGTTTTTGACTGTGGGAAAGGAACAAAGCTGTCCTACTCTCAGTGAGCTTTAGTCCAATGTGACAACACTACCGTTAACTAATTAACATTAATTAACATCATTAACATCAATTAATATCCAGAACACAACATAAGATATCAAGAGTAAAACTCCAGAAGCTGTAATGAATGGAGAAGGTGGACAGCGTTGAGAAACGCTGATCAGTGACTCATTTTATAACAGACACAGATCAATAGCAAAACAAGCCGCTGTTAATAGATAATGTACGGCAGGTATTTAATATACAAAAGATGTCCTTCGATGAGGGTTAATAGGCTGGCGTGACCTAGCGAATGACGCATCGGCACATCTTGAAATAGATAAGAGAGACGGGAGATGAAATCTCACACACGGCAAGTGTAAAAGAGCATCATTATTTAAGCGTAGCTTCCATTCACGCCGCGGCTCGTCTCGAGGACGCTAGCGGGGAGGGTTTGCTGGTGCAGACACTATGATGAATGCCTTGGAGGGCTGGGAACTTTCATATTCAGCCTTTACAGCTGTTTTTCTGCATGACTGTCTCGCTCAAAGAGAGATTTATCTTTTGCTCTTTTGCATTATAGCATGTTTGGTTGCTTTAGAGTTACTGATAATGGAATCAAACATTCATGTTAGGTGTTTATTTACATCTGCACTAGAGCGGGGTACATTACATGCAAAAGAAACACTTACATAACTTGTCCATATTTCGTTTTTTTTTTTGTTTGTTTGTTTTCAAAAGAGGTCTCTTCTGTTCAGCAAGGCTGCGTTTAATTGGTTAAAAATGCAGTGATTGTGAACTGTATGTTTTATATGTCAGTATATATCAATAATATTTCAGCGTCATTATTCCAGTCCAGATCCCCCAAAAATCAATTTTCTGATACGTTGCCCAACAAAATAAACATTTCTTATTATTAAGTTGAAAACAGTATTACTGCATCATATTTTTTTTTTATAAGAGCTAGCTCTACACGAGCTGAACATTTCCTGCAATTTAGTATTCATGCACAAAATAATGCCTGCCCTCAACAGGTGCTTCACATTTATTACACATGCCTCAAAAGTAAATGTTAACACAATTTTAAGCTTCTTAACAGTTCCTGAGTAAGGTCCGCTGGGTCCAATGATTTTCATGAGTGGAGAAGCAGATGTCTGCCATTAGCAAAAGGTTTTTTTTGTGTGTTTGTTTGTTTTTTTCATTACTGCAGTGCTGAATCTAAAAGCACAGTCTTCTACTAAACAGTGAAATAATATTTGACAAAAATAGTCCAGTGTCCATCGAATCAGATGATGCTTCCAGAGCAAACAGGTCCTCCCAAAAACTCATGCTGAAACACGTTTATGTTTTAAAACATGGCTGGGAAATGCTAGCTGCACACCTCAGTAAAAGGAGTGAAGTAACAGAGGTTTGTCTGTGGGTGGACGAGTATCTGTCAGTGAGATGCTCTCCATCGGGTGACTGAAGTGACCTTTGGGACGTTCTAATATGTGACACTGGCCTTCCAGCGCTTCAGATGAAATCAGTAGTGAGCTTTCCATCAGTGCCTCATGCCCTGGGTCAAGAGTCAGAGACAGTTCAGACATAAAATAATCATTTCGTTGAGAAGCTCCTATTCAGTGAGATTAATCCAGCGCACGCTACATACATTCTATACATGACCTGGGAAATCACGGTCGTCTTAAAATCATACTGTGTGAAGCTCAAGAAATAATGGTGAACCGTAGAGAATCTGCCGCTGCATTTCCCAGAGCAGAGTGTGTCATTCTTCATTAACGTGAGGATAATCAGGTTTCTAATCTAATCTATAAATCGAACAGCCAGCATAATAGGTTAATCTCTAAGCGAAAATTTGATCCATTCTCCACAGATACAAATTGTAAACATAATTCCGTCCGCTTAAAAGAAAACAGCCAGCACAAATACAAAATGTCTATGCAGTTGCCAGTTACGATGAACGGAGACTGAAAAACTGTCTGTAAAAAAATGACAATTGGCAAGACGTATGATCGATTTCCATAGCATAAGCATAGCAAAGTATGGTTCATTCGATCATGATGATTAGTTTAAGAATTTGAACCCATTGATTTGTTCGCAGCCTCTGCGAGATCAATGGGCTGAAAATGATGAGTGATTAATGACTTACATGTCAGTGTTTTCCTCACCCCAAGCTGCCATTTGACTTCGGAAGATCTGTAACACAGAGAGTCATATGGGCTACTCTTATGAAACCCTTATGCTGCTTTTGCATCATTTTTGAAGCTGCAATTCTTGTTCATTGTAATGGCATGGAAGAGAGAGACCAAAGCAGCACAGCATTACAAAAGTCTCCCTTAAGTCATGCGTGTTGACAGAATAATAATTTATGTACATTTCTGACATTCATTACTCACCATCGTGTTGCTCCAAACCTAAAATACCTTCGTTCATCTTCGGAACATAAATGATGATATTTTTAAGGAAATGCCAGATCTTTCTTGTCCTCCGCGGAGAGTAAAATTTAAGTGAAATATTCCCAGAAACACAGAGATAAATAGTATGACATCGGTTGTCCAAATGCAATTTTATGAAGCTACGAGAATACTAAAATATACACATATTCTTGTAGCTTCCTAAAATTATGGCTGAATCACTGATGTCACGTGGACTATTTTATCAATATTTCAGGTCTGGTCGCATTTCAATGACGTTTCTCTGTATCCGAAAGCTCATCAGAAATATCTTAGTAATATTGTTCTTGAAGGCCTTACAGGTTTGGAACGATATGAGGGTGAGTAATTAATGACAGAGTTCTCTTATGGGTGAACTGACCCTTTAAAAAGAAGTTTAAGAAGACACCGGCAGCTTTCGTGAGCAGCGCAAAGAATGGATGGAGATGTCCTGCGTCTGTCTGCGCAGAGCTGCCATAGTAACAGCGGCTGCGGTTGGAGGTAGAGGTGAGGTCGGCATGCGTCCAGCTCTCGCATGTCACGCCGCTGCAGCAGGGGGCTGATCGCTTTCTGATGTCACAGCTGCTGGAGATCACTAATGGAGTATACACACGCCAGACGCAAGAGAAAGGAACATTTCATAGAAGATCATAGGACAGCGGCTACATAAACACTCGAGGCGCAGACAGGCTTGGCAGTAACCTTCAGGGGATTGTCTTCATTTGTATGCGAAGGACGCGTTTGTTTGTCGTGGTTAGTTTCGACAGTTAATTGTGGTATGAAAGTGATTCGCCATGGCAGAGAAAGGTGTCAGTGTGAGTCCAGTTTGTACGGCGCACTAATCAAAGCTCCTGCAATCTGCGGGACATCTTCATCATTTAATTTCTACACACAGCTGAGAGAAGTTTGAAATCATCTTTTATACCTAATCACTTCCGACTTCCTGCTGATAAGACGCTTTAGTCCGATAAAGATCAGACCTTGGAGGAAGCAAGACAGGCTAATTCAGTGCCTTTCTAAGAATTCATTCCTACTTTCCCGTGTTACATTTAGTCTTTACAGCACTTTAGTATTTAAAGTAAAAGTCCGAATATAACTGTAACCATTTCTTATACTAACAAAATAGCAATATGTAGGTTTTTTTCATATAATAGGCAAAAAAGAACAATAGAAATACTGAATTTAAAATCTGAATTAATTATTTAATTCAGAAAACAATTATTTTAGATTGTTTTGGTGTCACACTTATTGTCAGAGAGCACAGCTGAATGTGGTTTTGATTATATTTTGGGAAGGGAATCCCGCATAAGGGTATCATTACTGATTAAAAATACTTGACAAAAATACAGTTATTAGAGATTACCTTTTTCTTCCCCAATGATGAAGCAATATGGGAAAAGGGGCATTAAAAAGCTGAAACACTGCTATCTTAGAAGACACCATTTAAAGACTAATAATTAATATGATTATGATGATAATTGTTTAAATATGGAAGGTCTGACCAATCACCGTAAAAAAAATAGAATAATCATCTCAATGCAATAACAAGAGGCGAATGAGAAAATAATCGTGACACTAAAGCAAATGTGAAAAAGAGTGCAGCTCTTTAGCACCGCTAATGCAAGAAAACGGTTGTAGATCTTCGCCAAATTATTCAGCGTTTCCAGATCTGCTGCTGTTCTCAGAGCTGCCGGCCAACACGGATGCTCTTGTCAGTTCATCAGACTGTAGCTTATTTGGAAATTCTGACATCAGTTTGTTGTGATTTCACAGTTTCCAGTAGATGCTGTTGCTTTAAAATTCATTTCAAGCTCTGTTCTTATTCAAGCTGTGGATACCGCTCTGTTTGGTGAATTCATCTCCTCCGGCTGACGGATCAGGGACGGACTCATAACCTTGCGCTTGTGAATCCCGGCCACACACAGACAAACACACAGCACGCATTTGCATTCATCTCATTACGAATTTATTTTCTGATTCATATTAATGGCAGCTGATAAATTATTTAGTCAGCTTTTTCTTTATTTCTCAAGGGTCATATCAAAGGCCATTTCTAAATCCTTCCCATTATCTATTCCAGAATAAATTGTCTCTGTCCCACTGGTCCCCCTTTGACCTTGCTGACTACAAACTTCGGAGGGAATAATCAAGCGCTTTGCTGCACTTTTCCCACTTAAATCCAAAGCGCAGTGACTTAAGAAATCCAGATTGGGCGGCAAAACAACAGGCTCATTTTTCTAGTCTGTCTATGTCATGGTAACGTTACTGTGGAGTTCATACTAACAATTCTACATGTATTCTTGTTTTAGCATGGCGTTTTGGTCTTGAAGAAAAAAAAACAGCAAAAGGAACCGATAATGACATTTTTTGTGTGACGCTTTGAGCCTGAAACTCAATGGAGGGACGTTTTCTCGTTGCTTTTACTCTCTCTCTCTCTCTCTCTGGTTCTCACGAGAGGCAAATCCATTACAGACTGGCTTTATGAACTCGACTACAGACTTAAAATGCTTAGGTTTGCTTTTTGCTACACTCAGTGGGAAAGTGCTCAGACTCAGAAGAAGTGTTTCGTTGTTATTCTAATTAATGGAGAAAATTAAATGCATCTGTTGTGTTTAAGTGAATGATTTTTCATATACCTCCTCGCTAACTTCAGCAGAAGGGATTTATACTTCTGCCGCCCACTCCGATTATGAAATCCATATCTCCTTCAGTTCCCCTCTAAATCTCCGTCCCTTTCTATCTCTCGTCTGTGTTCAGTTATCAGAGCGCTCAGCACGTAATCAGCTGTATGATCTTGCTACTCAGTAGAGCTTCACTCTGTGAATGTTGTCATATATCTTGGGAGCGCATTTATTGCTGTTGGAAGAGGAGATTAGTCTTAATGAGGCTTCCTGTGAAAGAAATAATCAGTAATTATGGGCACTGAAGTGTACACTTCATGGTGAACACAGTAGCATCAATTATGATAACCCAAGTACATATAATGGAGGTCACACTGCAAATCAATGGATGAACTGCTGCTAAAAATGGGTCAGGGAATTTTCAGCACACCGTAAACACACAGATGCCAGACCTGATTGACGGCTAATATTATTATTATTAACAAAACAGTTGACAGTTGTAATTGGTGATGTATTTTTATTAAGCTACACACATCTTGACTCCCAGAGACAAGCGGCAGTCTGTATTTATACAACAGTTCTTACTGGTTCTTGAATCTGATTGGTCTTTTCCAGTGGTGCAATATTCTAGTGATAATAGAACTCCAACTAGTTCTTTTTTGTCAGAAATGTAGTTGTTTAGATTTCAGATATTGTTGATAAATACAGTCATATTCCTCAGAGACATAAAACAATGCTGTGGTATAAAATGTAAATGGACTTTTTGCTTATTGAGCTGTTTAAAAAAAAAATCAACATGACATTTGCAATAAAAAATGAGAAAAATGGCACTCCTTATTGATTGCGTGATCTTTCTGAATGTATTTTAATCATGCAGTGAAAGAACACAGTCTATATGCGCATGCACTGCTTAATGTACGCATGCGCTCTATAGAGGTGTCTATAAAGGCGTTTTTTGCAAAATGCTCAATCATGTCAAATCGCACATCGTTTAAACACCAATTGCAATATTTTCTCAGACCCAACCCTACTTCTGAGGCATGTCAAATAAGAAGATCTGTTATCTTGTCTTTTTATGTCTGCAGCAGAATTTATATTAAGTAATTATTTTAGAAATTATGTTATTGAAAAAATACCTCAACCGGTTGGGACCTCAAAGGTGGGTATGGTCCTGACTTTGACCATGATCTTCTCATTTTCCGTGCGGTCCACAAACGACCTCCAAGTGCCTCAAAATGGCTGTGAAGAGTCAATGGAAGAATAGTGAGAATGCTGTCAGTCAATAGGGAAAGAGAGGCCAGGCCTCCATGCCACACCACGGTACAATGACTTGGGCCCTGTTTGATTTCAGAAGGCTGGTGTGTTGAGAAGAGAAGCAATGCATCAAAACGCCTGCACAGGGGCTGCAGATAACAGAGCTCAGCCTGAGGAATAATAGACTTGATTGAATTAGCCATCCATTTCTCGCCATGCTCATAAATCTGGGATGCCTTGATCTCAGTGGCAGCCAAAAGGGGCCTGGACTGAAAAGAGAGGCAGCCTCTCAGCCACGGCAATCACAATACGCCTGAGCCCAGAGAGAGCCGTGTGTCACGCAGTTAATGCATGGCTGCTTCGCCTGTATCTAAAAGCTTCTCCCTTTAATCTGGGAGAGGGAGGACAGGGACCTTCCACGGCTAGATTGAGAGAAGTCTCAGTCGCTGAGCCTCTGGATGGCAGAGGACACGTTATTATAATGTCTCAGAGAGATTCAGAAGAACACAAATAGAAACAACCAACAAATGTGCCGAGCATTATATTGCAAAGCATCTAAAGCACACGTCTGACAATGTTCTGAAATGACGCACTATATCAGATGACGGACTGACAGTCGTTCACTTCTACTGGAGATTCACAGAGAGATTCACATCCGATTTGAGCTTTAAATATATGGAAATATTTCAACTTGTGCGACTACATGCAACCATCTGACCGGCTGTGCTCTAGATGATCAAAAATATGAGTGTGAGCTACTGTTCTGAATAATGGATACTTATGGATAAGTCTGAATTTGAATTTTGACCTCGGGCAGCTCAAACTATGTTCGTATCCAACAGTAATGACAGCCATTTAACCTACACAGGTAGCTGTTCATTCATTATTCACTCGTCCTACTACTAATAACGGGAAGATAAATAACCTTTCTGATGCTGTCCTTTAGTGCAGGGTCAGAAAGCTGTCAGATTTCATCCAAAGTCATTTAATTTGCGTTCCAAAGATGAACAGAGGTCTTTGGAATGACATGAAGGTAAGTAATTAAGGACAGAATATTCATTTTCGGGCTAATTATCCATTTACAGTTCATAACAACTGTGAAAGAGAGTTATAACATCATGTCAACAACTTCTAGACGGTATTATCGTAAACTAGAAATCAACATCATATTGATGTTCATACCAGCTTGATATATCAGTTCACACCAGTACAGCAGTTCTGTGATTCTAGGCCTTACTCAAAACTAGTTATTAACAAGCTATACTATTCACATAAACTGCAAAGCTAAGGTTTCAAGCAGTCTTAAAATACAAGAGTCAATGCACTAAAATGATCGCTCTGCGCAAATACGGAAAATATATCATCAGCAGTGCTGTGTTGCTCTGTATGTATCAGGACTGGCGGAGTGAAACTATTAAAACATTTGTAAATGAATCACGACGTATCTCTCTGTTTTGGGAATTGTTTTAGCAGCAGCACATCAAATGAGCTGCCAGAGTCCAACTGAGACCATCCTCACTCTTTACTCAGCCCTCACTCTTTACACACTGTGCTGATTTAAACGGATTGTTCGCCCAAATATGATCATTCTGTCGTCTTTTACTCGCACACAAACCTGTGTGACATTTTTTTGGGTCTAAACAGCATTGGTTGTGTATGGAGAAACAAAAATAAATCAGTCAGCGAGCGTGATTTCACCAAGTACAAAATGTTCCTGAATCAACACTCTTGTTGATCCTGGAACAACATTCCAGTCAACCAATCAGATTTGGGTGATACTTTTTTTCTGGAAAATCATTTTTAGGCTTATGATCAGGAGCTTGTAAATCAACTATCATTTCCCACTGATTTTAGGAATGACTTTTGGGTAGGGTAATGTTTAGAGGTAGGAACTAGGATAAGTCTATATTTATGGACAATGATACTGATCTACGATCATTAAAAATTTGATCCAGGATCATGTCTTACTTGGCAAAATGACGGCCACCAATAAAGTCACAGAGTTTGTAAAGTCCATGAAGGACAATAAATGATGACATCACTTAAAATCGCCTTAAAATAAAATAAAGAACCTTTTTTTGTCTAAATGGTTCCATAAGGAACCTCCAAAATCTGAAGAATCTTTTTGTTTCACGAAAAGTTCTTTGTGGCGAAAGAAAGTTTTTTACATTATAACAAGTAAAAAAAGAGATAGTAAGAGATTCTTTGGGTGCGTCTCAATCAGCTCCATTGTTCAGTAGTCAGGGCACTTGACCAGGAAGACAGACATTTTACGGACCGTCTCAATTGTGAAATCTTTCCAGCGCAGGAGCATTCACTCCATGAAAAATCCCACAATGCACCACAAAAACTAGGGAGCATCAGCGCTATACTCCCTTACAGAAATAATAAGCGTGAAATGCGCTAAATAAAATATCACACGATAGAAGATTTGAAAAGAAGGGCCGTTTTTAGTATATTTTAACATAAACACATTGACATGTAATAAACGCATCTAATTATCGTTTCGAATATTTGGTTGAATTGTAGTTTGAACTGTAGTTTAATTCCAGTCATGACTGTACGTATGATCACTGTCCCAATGTGCATTGAGGACCGAAAAATGGTTCTATTATGTCATCGCTGTCCAGTAAAGAACCCTTTAAAGCATCTTTACTTTTAAGAGTGTACACACAATAAATAAATGCATTTAATGAATGATGGCCCGAGTTAGCCATTAAAAAACAAATAGCAAAAAAAATTTTTTTAATCAAGAGAGAGCGCGTGGACCCAGAGGCTGGAAAAAGTGAAAATAACATGGCTTTTATAACACAGCACAGCCCTCAATCCTGTTGGGCCCTTCAGACTCGGCCTCCGAACGTGGTACAGGCCTATCAATATTCCTGTCTTACGATGCCCTTTCATGAAGGCCAAGCCGGGGTGGGCTGGATAACTAAGGTACATGCTGGAGGAATTTTCTGAAACCTGACCGGCAAGCTAAGCTGCTCGCAATCTCGTCTGCCTGCCAATGTCTGTGGCAGCGCTTTATATATTATACACACGCTGCAGCACAGACACTGGAAACATTAAATGATTGTGTTCTGCTACGTCTTAATAATTTAAGTCATCCATTTTGTTGGCTCTAAACCGAGACGCTGGTTATAATGCGTGTTTGCCCCACACTGCGAGGTGGATGGCGTGGATCAGGAAAATGTGTGCTGATAATTACGGGGCCTGGGATGACAATGACTCAGTTAATTGCTCTAACCTTTTCTTGCCAAGCAGGAGCAGCATGTCAGTGTTGGAGGTGAAATTTGGCTTGTTGTTGTTCAGCTTCATTGATTGCTGTATTCGCTGATTTATGATTCATGTAATCCACAGCCGACAGGCCGTATACTAAGACACGACGCTCACAAACAAGGTTGCACGGTCATAAAAAAAAAAAAAAAAAAAAAAAAAAACAAGAATACAAGTTTATAAGTGGTTGGTAATTTAAAGACAAGCACATTTAGATTGAGTCTAGTCGCACACAAATCGCTGCCTGATCTCATGAGCGGTAATATTTTATTGATATATAGATATTTTACAAAATAAAAGCCCACCGCGATCTTGAATCTGACCAATTAAAACAATGTCATATGCATATATACAGCACTGTGTACATATTTTTAATCAGCTGTCCCATGGCAAATAATTCCATTCCATCAATCTAAAAGTATCCATGAGAATTCATATTTGCTCATACAGTAAATGTTTTAGATTGTGTATGTTTCTATATGCAAAGGTATGATAATGCTTGTGTTGTAGAAGCACATAATATTTCCAGTACATATGAGACTTTAACGATTTTGCAAAGCTGATTTTATTCCCAAATAATTGTCTAGTTCAGTATTTATATAGTGTTATGCCACCTGGCTGGGCCTTAATAAGTAGATGCTAAAGTAAATACATATTTCTATTCATCTATTCATAGAATTTGCATATCTGCACACAAGTCTTCTGCTTACTCCATCTAGATGTATATTACTGCATGTATGTTTGTACTTAAAGCTGCTGAAAATGCAACATTTTTTGTTGTTGTGCACGCCGTCTGAATCCACGCGACTTTTAAGTGAATTTAACCTTTAAACCTTTTTGGATTTATTTATTAATTGAAATTAAACGATATCTACAACATTTAACATCAAAAGTGCCCACGGCAAATTATGATGTTTTTAAGCCATGAGCATTTCATTGAAGGCACATTATTTTTGAAATGATATGCTCCCCAGGATTCAGTGCGAATAATAATAAAAAAATCTCACCGGGAAACTGCAGCAATGCTACGCTGGTTCTGTAAAAACATATGCACAATGATTTTCATTCCCTTGAGAACAGGTAGGATACTATTATTGATATTACAACCAGTAACGCAGCACAAAAATGGAGCAGGAATGTCGTTCTCTACACGATTATGCCAATATCTATTCACCAAGTGCCAGAGGAGCTCCTAAAACGCTGTACGCTTTGTGAACGAAGCCAAGTCCACCAATCGGTCTTGGCATGGCCCAGTGGGCTGCGGGAAGCACTACAAATTGCTCTCATCCACCGACCCAGCCAAATCTCACAGTCAGAGGACAAATGTGATAGATGGTTCGTCTTCTGAGCTGTCAGTGGGTTTATTTTACAATTAGACATCTCCAGGTGGCGTAGCTAAACAGAGAAGGCTCGTCTTCGGACGTGAATCCTGTTTACGTCAGACTCGGGTGAGTATCTGACAGGTAGGTCTCTCATAAATGTTGCCTGAAATCTCATTATGCCAGACCTTCGCCCCGGTTCCTGATGGGGGTTTTGCCACACGTCCTTGACGCACAGATACAGGCGCAGATATTTCTCACTGAGGCGCTGTGAGGATCGTTATTGCATCGGGTGATTTTCAGCTTCAAAGCACAATGACGCTAATTCAAAACAACTTGATCCTTGGGTAAACTGGAGTATGTGCAGATGTGAATACACATATATAACAAACGCCTTTTGTTACTATCATACTTATGAAGTGATTATTCATGCTCAGATCCCTTAGTCCCCAAATAAATGAAAAGAGCTTAGCTCTGCAGACTCATTAAACAGACAACGGCTAAAACAACTCAGAACAGATCAATGAAGCACTAGCTTATCATACTGATGTTTTCAAATGAAAGCCGCAGCGGTGAAGTGTCAAATTGCACACTTCAGTCCAATTAAATTATCATCTACGCTGCATTTAAGACAAAATATAATTGTTTGTTTCTCAGAACGCGAAGAATCTCAGAAATTCCGGTCCCGTCTATGGCAGGCTGTCTCCAAAGGCATATCTACACGATTAAAAATAGACTCAAGTTACTTCTGCAGAAGCACAGGAATAAACCTTTAAGGCAAGACAATGTGCTCGGCAGCCATCTTACCTTGCAGCTATCTCCTATTTTCATTATGTGAGTAGCTCTATCTATTGCGAGGATCTGAATTGGACCAAGACGGTGGGTCAGGACTGCATTCTAGTACCACATGTCTTCAAGTCGGCAGTAAAATCAACACAACAATGCCCCACCAATCACAAAAAATATCCTTAAAAACTCTCATGTTTAAATATAGATACATATTGCTAGCATTTTGGCTGTTAATTAGTGCTTATAAAATCTGCATGACTGTATTTTAGATGCCTTAATCCTACCCCATACTTAAACTTAATAACTACCTTAAATAACTATTAATAAGCAAGAAATTAGGAGTTTGTTCAGGGACTCTTTTTCGTAATATTTGTTCTTTATTGTAAAGTGCTACCAAAAATGTAACTTTTTAAATTAAAAAGGTCAACTTTAAGTAAGTGTTATATGATGAAAAAGTAACCTAAAAAGTATGTAAAAAATATCCAATATAGTCCAATATGAATCCCCTCTGAAATATATTTCATGTATCCCTAATCAGAGATTTTACATCCTATAATTTAGATGAAAAAAAAAGAAAGATGGAAGTCAGAGCAAGAATAGAAAATGTAACATTTAAAATCATTAACTGTAACATAAAATTGCATGCTATTCATTTCTAGCACATGACAATAAGACAATAAGGCTATAAACAATTTCATAACTGCCCCCCGTTTTGTCCTTAAATGATAATTTTAAGTTCTTAGCACAGTCTGTTTAACACTGTCTGTTTAATACAATATTTAGAGATGTACGATCTGCAAGGAGAAACACAACAAAGAAATAAAACATGATGCAAAAGAATGTGTCTGCAATACTCAAGACAAAACATCAGAGAAGAAATACACTTCTGAAAATTGGAATCCTTAAACGAAGGCACTTGACTTGTTTTGTCTCAGAGGAAAGATGTTTTTAGATTATAAAGATTATAATAAAGATTGTAATGCCATTTCAATAGCAAATGTCTCACGAGGAACCATGCGGCGTCAAGTGCCTGACAAAACATTAGCTGGAAGACAGGTAAAAGGTTCTTTACTTCAGAGAAGGCAATGACTGAACAGCCTTTTAATAACGGCACAGTGTGTGGGTATAAACCATTAAAGACATTAAAGACCATTAATCAGATCTGTTTTTATAGCTTTTAGTCCACATCTACCAATTTGGGTGCCAAGTATGAAGTATGAAGGAAGCAAAGGTTTGCTTGGGGGTTCACAAACAGACTCTACGACAAATAATAATACCAAAAAATATTTTACATATAATACTATGCATTAATGTATTTAGGGGTCCTTGGCATCAAAAAGCTTAAAGGGGTCATCGGTTGCTCAGGTTGATATACTGTATGATTCTTTGGGGTTTTAATGAAACGTCTGTAACATACTTTGGTTAAAATTTCTCAGCGGTGGTGTAAAAAACACCCTTTTTCTTCCGTCCAAATCAGCTTTGTTTTCATCAACCGTCAATCAGTCCTTGTTCTAGTCTATATTCATTATTACATCAAACAACTAAACACTTAAACCGCTTAATCAGACACAATTGTCTTCCCTTGCACCAGAGTCAACACAAAGGCAGACTGATGACAGTTCACTCAGGGCGGGTCTAAATGAGAGGATCTTGTCAGGGGGAGGGGCCTGTGCAGAACTACGCCATTCTGCCCGGAAACAGCCAGATTTGAGAAAAGGAATTTAAAACAAACAAAAAAACACACTGGGTGGATTTTTATCGTTATATGGTGGTTGTGTACACATGCTTCCATCACGCTTTTGTGTTCAAATAACTTGTAAATTGAATTTTGCATCCAATGACGCCTTTGAAAGGGTTAAGATCACTACAAAGCACTACAAAATCACTACATTCCTTCCTGTTTAGTCCCGCCCACTGATTCATGCAGATGAAGATGCAGAGCACCAAACACAGGTCTATGCAGAAACCAAACATTTTTAATAAAGCGCAAGTCCAGTAAGAACTTGGTCTTTTGTTCACTTCATTTTACATCTGATTTGTTTACAAAAAACAACACAATTCGAACGTGAGATTTTCAGAAAGATTGAAACTAAAAGATGCTGTGCTGAATAAATTGGATCTGATATCACGGCACACAAGCGCGAGTAACAGGTTTTATTACGTGATCTTTATTGCTTTGTCCCTTATTGCGGGTCCTCTGATGCCTACTGAGTATTTAAATGCGTTTTTAAGAGTAGCATCCGTGAAGAACATGGGCTGTCAAACACGGCTATTAGCCAATCAGAGCAGTGGGTGTTTGCTTCCAAGTCTTCTGGTGAGGGGAGTAAAAACCGGACAAAAAATGGTCTATTACTTCTAGATTAGGATGCTTTTGGATGTAAAAGTCTTGATAATATCGTAAGTGTTCCTCAGAGAACAATACAAAATAATAAAAAGGCGGTTCATGACCCCTTTAACAACCTCTGTGCTAATGTATCCATCCTGCAATACGCAGATTTCTGTCCAATCACATGCAAGAATGCATTCTGCAGGTAATCAGCATATACGTTTACGATTGTGATTTACCTGAAGCTCATTGTCTGTTTAACTCTGAAGAATGCCTCTTGTCCTCGAGATAAAGATCGCTCTTTTCTTCTTTTAACGGGTTGTAAATTGAAGTTGGCTCCTGATGAATGCGGGCGGTTTAAGTCTTACTCCATCAGTTTCAGTTGGGAACGCAATGCAGGATACCTGTCAGCGGGCAGAAGATACATTAGCCATGTCAGACGAATGGAGTTTAATCATGTACACGCAGCCAAGCGCCTCATGTGGGCTTCAATTCACAAATATCCCCAGAGCTTTAAAAAGAATAGCCAGGAATGATGACAAAATCATAATCATCACAGATGGATGAATCAACTGCGAGTTTAGATAAACCTGCTGTGTGAGGATCTGTTGGGCGAGATAAGACTGATCTCTCTTTCTCTCCGCGAGCTGCAGGCCTTGTGATTATCTTTGCTAAATCAAACGCGTGGGGATCAACTTTTGTGTGTGGGTTGAACAGGACAGAGCTGCACTCGACGCTGCTGCAGGGTGGGAAGATACATTCTGTTACTAAACACACGTATTCGATCCGCGTCCAGTCAACTGAGATCGGCCGAGGAAAACATGCACGAGGATATGCGAGCGTGTCACGGGGAT
Source organism: Puntigrus tetrazona (assembly GCF_018831695.1). Classification (NCBI taxonomy): domain Eukaryota; kingdom Metazoa; phylum Chordata; class Actinopteri; order Cypriniformes; family Cyprinidae; genus Puntigrus; species Puntigrus tetrazona. Next base: position 1,236,429 of record NW_025047807.1, read on the forward strand.
GCCGGCGCATTGTCTTTCAGCTTGATTAAAACACGAGAAGAAGTGACGTTTATCACGCCGCTGTCAGATGAGAGACGCGGCTTCGTTGGCACGCATCCACACGTACAGCAAAACGACACACGCATACACTTTAGCTATTATTCGAAGGATTTCTTCAACGGCCGCGCAAATCCCACCCAGTAAGCCGTCACTGAGACGGATAATAAAAAAAACAAATTAGCCTCCTTCCCACTCCTTTTTGCTGAATTATTGCACTGCGGTTGTGATATTGAACGCTCGCAGGAAGGTGATGAAGGCGAATGTAAACACACTGCTGTGATTAGCGAATATGAGAGCTTAGAGGCGATCGGTCATCCACAGATGAATGACCTCGAACTGACTCAAAGAACCGGTGCACTTTGACCCCGGGGAAGTCACAAGGAAAAAAACCTGCTCTCCCACACGTCACCCGCAGCGTCAACAACCCGATCCTGAAATTGCAGCCTTGCAGCTCGACTATCCTTGATATGAGGCCCACAGACTCACTGGAACGTAATGCGGTTCTCGTCCCGGGGACCATCCCATTCCTCAAATTACTTTCACAGGCTGTCATTTGTTACATAAAACATCCCCAGATTTGGGAACGTTGCAGGTAAGAGGCGTAGAGAAAGCGAAATGGGGAGCAACAATGCCTTTGATGGCAGAACAGGCATGTCTGCTTAAATGCTCGGGGAAGCTCAAGCGTGTCAGGACTACAGATCCTTTGGGAAATCAAGACTTGGAGAAAGGCAGGCGCTCTGGAAAGATCCCCAGCTCTAAGCGCCGAGATCTGACATTTTGAAATGTGAAGTTTTGGACCACCTGCTGTAAACGGAGGTCCATTCTGAGGCCTGATTAGAAAGAGCTGTGAAAGACCTCATTTGTCTTGTTACATCTGGTGCTCGGCTCTGGTTCTTCTGCTGAGAGTCTCTCCTGTAATGAGATCAAGCTCTGAGCGATCGCCGTGTGATGTCTATGTCTTCATTCATCTTCTGACGCTGAATTATGCAGCGCAGATCTGTTCTTCGCAAAAGCTGTTCTAGGAAAAATAAATATTTGACATTGTTTCCAATAGGCTTTAGGACCTGTGGAGATCTTGTAAAAACTCATCATTAGTGATTTCAGGGGCGGCTAATCGGAGACTGTGAATGACGAGCGTGTGGTAACACTTTATTTCAATAGTCCACTTTAGATGTTCTGCTAACCGAACCTAATAGCCTACTCTGTGAGTTAGCACACATGCCGTTGCGAATAAGCGAGAATTAGCTGACATGCAGTTGCAGATTTACTTTAGGAGAATGTCTAAAGTGTAACTGAAGCATGTATAATGATCTTACAAGATGTTTTAGTGCCGAAACCGCTATCTATCGATGTGGAGAACATCGAAGCAAGCTATCGGGGTTGTTGTAAAAACTTTTTTTAAGAACGATTCATTTAAACATTTCCACAGGCTGCAGATTCAGACTATTAAAAGCACACCGGCGCAATGTTTCCCTGCGAGTTACGAGTGATTTACTGTCCTTCGCGTAAACGATTAGCTCGATACGCAACATAATATATAGCTATTGTGAATTTCACAGCTTCCGACAAAATGGCCACTCTGACCCTGCAATGCAGTCTATGACAAAGCCGGAGAGTTTAGCTTCTTCTTAGTTTAACAACTGCACAAAACAGCAAGACGAGGTTAAATTCGACTAAAGAAACAACAGAACCTCTCCAAGCGACTGGCGAAGACCTGAAGGGGCAGATTTACCGCTGTATATCCTGTAAGATCAGTCGCAGAGCTCGTCTACATCCTGTCACTCGCACATTAACACTTGCATGTATTGTTGCCATCCTCATATTGCTGTCAGGAAAAGATTGTGTTTCACTTTCTTTAAACCCAGTGTTCAACTCAATTCTTGAATGCCTTCTATGAACAGTTCAGAAAATTGCAAGCTTTTTACAAGTTTTTGTCCCGCAGGACTTAATTATTTCCAACACCTTATTATGCTTGTCCCTAGTCAAAATATTGTATCCTCTGGCATCATCGCTCTGAACGCCAGCTGCTCATTTCTGGAGGAATATCTCCACAGTGTGGCGGGAATCGATAAAACATTACCGAGACATGCCTTTACTTCTCACATTGATAATTGTGCACAAAAAAGCCGTTATAATGCATAATATGTACTCGTACATTAGAAACGGAGGTATAAATTGACGTTTTTGCTCAGTTTTATGCTTTGATTGTATCAAAACACGTGTCTGCAGATGCTCGAGGCTGGCGAAGATCATCAGCGCCATCTGCCTGTCATATCGTGTCAGCATTTTATTTGACCTAGTCGTTTCTTTCGATATTTCCTAGCTAGGACGTAAACACGTGCGAGCGCTATTTTTACGTTCTTTAAAAACTATACTTTAAATTGACCATTTTCTTCACACGTCGCTTGTTTTCTAAATCATCGATCTTTCCTCACACGTTGGTGTTTAAAACGGTGAGGAGTGTTTTGCAAAGCGGATGAAAATCAGTTATAATTTTTTATTTTATTTATTTATTTTAATCGATTTTCAATTAGGCCACAGTTGTTTATTTCGTTGATTTTTGGGGTGCTCGTCCTACATGCTACAAACGCTAGCTGCTACACGTCTGAAAAGCGTTCACGCGGCACGCTTAGTTCTCCCAAAACAACTCCGCGTGTCGGAGCGCGCGCGCGCGCACGCATTTTGACGTACGTTCTGGTGACGTCACACGCGGGGCGGTTCTCCCAACAGGTGTATTTCACAGGTGTAAGGAAAAGTAAATGCCAGAGAAGTACGAGTCCGCGTAGCCCCGCTGTTTCATGCAGACTCATGTGTACAATGGCCCCAAAGTGTATAGGGGGCTGCGCCGCGTTGTTTTTCCTCGGGATTACATTTGATATAATCGGGTTCGCTTTGCTCTTTGTCGGCATTTTCGCCAATCTGCGATTGAACGGCAGGTTTTACGGAGACTTCTTGATCTACACCGGCTCTTTAATAGTTTTTCTCAGTCTTTTCTGGTGGATCATGTGGTACACCGGGAATATTAAAGTTTCCTCGGAGGATATGGAGAAGAGGACGTTTGATAACTTTGCGCACTGGGCGCGGAAGCTCTCGGAGCGGCTGTCCAAAAACGGGATGAACGGCGAGAAGCGCTTGGACGGCATTAAGAAGTCGCTGAACGGCGACGTGACACATCACGCTCCGACGCGGATAACGTGGGAAAGCTCCGGAACGGCGGGGTGCGCGAACGAAGCCTACGACCGAAGCTCCGATGCGCCGCCGAGCGAGAAGACCGTGGAGCTGGAGATCCTGAAGAACTCCGAGATGTTCCTGCAGAGCGGCGGCAAAACGGAGAGATTCCTCTGAACGGCGAACGGTACGCTGTTATATGGGACTTCATTCTTTAGCGGTGTCAACTTTGGAGAAAAGTTGATTTAGACGAACACGAGGCAAGAAAATAAACAGCACGGGATGAATAGATAAAAGTAGAGATTGAGAGTTAGCCTATCTCTTAAAATGATAATATTAAAGCCTAATGACTTAGTCTATTTTCATTATTTGATTGCATATATGAGGCCTGTATATTCTCATCAGATATTTTGCTTTTTATCTATGATATTTGGACATTGAGGCATCATTGTTATTTGCGAGAAATATATATATATATATATATATATATATATATATATATATATATATATATATATATATATATATATATATATATATATATATATATTTGAAGTAGATCAAAACCTTTAAACCAAGTTGGTTTAAATCCAAAACAATACCTGTTCTTGTCTTAGGACTTTGATCAACTTTTCGATCCACTTCAAATGTTTACCACTAGTGAGTGTGTGTGTGTGTATATATATAGGCCAGGGGCTTTACAATACATAAAAGCAATGTCTTATATTACTGCATAGTATTTGCTTCAGTGTCATGTTGGAGTTTGGTGTTGATTACTTAACTTTTAAGTTCATGCTCATTTTAGCTATCCATTTTATGAACGGAGACTTCTTGTAAACCTATTGTTTTACAATAACAAACAAAAAACTTTTTTTGTTTGTTAATGTTAACCGTCGCGGACCAGATAATTAATTTTTTTTTTTTACCAGTACCGAAAAACACTTAAGATCATATTTCTAAATTACACCTCAACAACGTGTATGGAATTAATATTTGTTGTATGGATTTGATGTGGTGAGGATATTGTACACTTGTGAAACTTGACGCCGTACTTCTCTCTTCCCAGGCCTGTTTTACTTCTGTTGGTCAGAGTCTAAGAGGAGGAGGAAACGCAGCAGTAAGACTGGAATGTTTTCAACCTTCATCTTTGGACTGACTGAGAAATCGAGTCATAAATCAGGGAATTTTTTAAATGAGCACTTTACGCACGATTGTTAAATTTGTACTGTTAACTTATACTGAAATTTTAAATTTCAGATTTTGTATTTCCATCTTTATCAAATAAAGAGTTTTTAGAAAAATCATTCGTCCAGCGACAATGAACTTTCTCGTTTCTACTAAATCGGATTTGGTTTTATTCTGTATTCTGGCTTTATTATAACAATCACTCGTTTCTGTTATGAATCCTACAGCACCAGCAGTCACGTATGAGCTACTGTTTGATCTCCGTTAAAACAAGCATTACGGATATTCCTCTATTTTTATTGGGAATCAAAGTACTTTCAGCTCAGACCCTGGGCATTTCAGGAAACCTGTTCACCTGGAAGTGCCTCACCCTTTTTCCATCTCGCAGCTCTCCGATGACACAGGAATGGGCCGAAGACCAGTTCTGTGTGTGTGTGTTTACTAGAAACACAGCTCTGTTATAAACAGTACCTTTAGGTGTGATTTGTGCTCTTTAAGAAATACTGCAACGTTGCTTTTTCGCCTAACATTGGGATTAAAATCCCGGAGAAACCAGCCAGACAAACATAAGAGTTTAAAAGACACACCCTGCTATTGTGTTTCTGGATACGTGAGCCATTAAATACTCAAGCCTTTCACAATCACAGCAAACGGACAATAAGGGAGAGCAAGGCAACCACCGGAAAAGTCATGAAAGTTATAAGTGGAAGGACTTGTTTGATAGCGACCTTTTAGACGCGGGGTTGGTTTTGGTATGCGATGAAAACGGCACAGTTCTGTAACCCTGCCGAAATCCCTCTCTCCCATATAATCCCAAGGCGTTCGCGTTAACCGCCGCTTCCGAGTTTCTGCCACCACCGAAATGCAAATTAAGACCCCTATCATTAATTCATCAGCGCAGTCACGAATCGGACAACCTGTGCGACAAGCAGAACAAGATGGACAGCGGGTCATGTTTCCCATCAACACCCGAGGTGCGAGCGAGAGCGATATCGAATGATCCGAACGCCTTCGAAAATCACACAACCCCGAAGAAACCCGTCGGCCGCAGAAGAAGAACACATCCCATCGCTCCTGTTGCTGTGAACGCGTGAAAAAGATTTTTAATGACCATTTAACAGGTTAATGTTACCTTGGAAGAAACGCAGGCTACTTTGGTACAAAATGATGATAATAATAATAGGCACAATAAACAGGAAAGAATTATAAGATATTGAGTAACAATGCCACGTCGCTCCCTAAAAATTTAACAATCATTTTCTGTCATCAAGCTAACTTTAGAATCTTTATCCATAAATTGTTTCCTTTGTTTCTTAACCCGGTTCTTATGAGCAATCAACAACAACCCGAAAAGATAATTGTATTTCAAAATAAATCATATTTTGGGCCTGCTGAGTGTTCTTTAACTTCTCATGGAGAGCCAACAAAGCCTTTCACAATAACAGACCGGCTAAAGAGAACAAGAGACATCCGTTTAAAAAACACACGGTGGTTTCTTTCATTTGGACTTCTCCCAGAAGTTGGATACTGTTGCAGTAGCAACATACAGTGCCATCTTCACCAGCCACACAAATACAGAACAGAAATTATGGAGTTTTTAATTTAATTTATAAAAAAATGCATAAACCCACTGAAGCTGAACAACATCTACCACTTATTTTTCCTTGTGGAACATGTACTATCTGTGAGACTCTTTCAGTTGTTTGAACAGAATAAAATAATATTAACAGGCAAAGAGACAATTTCAACACAAAGATAACAAACACAGCCAACGACATCTTGAATAGAAAAGGAAAAACAATGGGGAGGAAAGGAAATATCAGAAACAAAAAGGTAAGTGCAGTAATGATCCCAATCGTATAAAATATTATTTTGCAATTATTATTATTATTATTTTTTTTTTATCATCTTCAGCAGTTTCCTGCAGTCAGGAAACGAATCAGATACAGCACATTTTCTCAACACGTTCATGCAAGCTGATATATTTTAACAAAGTACAAATGGAATTATATTTATCTCATAGGTTACTGGTTAAAATATGAAAAAAAAGAGAATGTGAGTAAACATCATTTTGATTTGATGTAATAGCAAGTAACTCAAACCCTCGATAGTGTTTTTTTTCCGGAAAAATAAAATAATAAAAAATGAAGAAACTACATTCATTTCCATGACCACAAGTCCACGTCTTTAAAAAATTAAAAAGAAAATGGAAAAGAAAAGAGAATTGACTTCACTTCAGCACTGCCTGTTTAGTTGAGTATTTGTGCCTCAGGAAACACACACAAATAAGATCCTAAAGTACACGTACGACAAAATACTGCATATCTACTAAAGACTGCATTAGGTAGGTGGACATGGTAGCTAGCTGCCATGATACAGGAAGGGAAAAGAACAAAACAAAACAAAAAAAAACTCCCCACATTTCCTTTTGCCCAAGAGAAAAACGCTCATTTCTCCATCTGTGAATATAAAGTTGAAATAAGGAGCAGGTTCACATTTTAAGAGCTAATCGGTGTTAAATGATGTTTGGCAAGTTCATATCTGCCCTGTCTTTTCAGTCGAATGCAAGTGTTCAAGACCTCTGACTGGGAACGGGGGGAAGTTGCGAGCACACATCTGATACGCATGCGTGACGTTACATTAATATTTATATCGGTCATTGGCCGGTCGTTTGTTCGGTAACACAAAGGGGGTTCCGTCTATTTGCTCTCCATCCACGTTCAGCTTTGAGTTCATAGCGATGGAGACCTTCTCTTCTGGGTTACACCCATGATACATTTTAATTTATAACTTCAAGTAGGCTATATTAATATATGTGTGTGCATATATCTGTGAGTATTTACCTATTCACGTAAAAAGGCCCACCGTCCCTCCTTCAGAACAACAACAACGCTCTTTTCTCCTCCACCTCGCGTTTCTCTCGCCCCGATTCTAAACGTTACTTTTTCTCCGAAATCCACCGACTTTCGTCTCACCTCACTATTTGGCACCTCGGATTCATTAACTGATGATGTGGCTGCAGCAGGTGCGTGGCAGGCGGGGAGAAACAAAAAAAAATGGGTTGAGGTCAAAGGTCAAGACGTGGCTGCCCTAGTCGGTGGCGTTCTGCTTGTCTCTCTCCGCTGTGATGGGGACGACGTCCCCTCCGTCTTCAGTCTTGGCTCTTTTGGTGTCGGGCTGCTCCGCTTGCTCTGCTCCGTTTTGCCGTTTGGTTGGTAGAGACGCCGAGGCCGAGGCGTGGGTCGCCAGCATGTGCAGAGGACTCGCTGAAAAACAGCAGACGGGCCGAGTTCAAAGCTAGAACTTCTCAATATTCTCTCAGAAAAACAAATAAAATAATAATAAAAATTTATTTTATATATATATATATATATATATATATATATATATATATATATATATATATATATATATATATATATATATATATATAATATAAATATAAAATAAAATATAAATTAAGCTATACAGGTTAAGTATTCCGTTTTAATATGTTGGTCAAATTTCCACTAACTTAATATTTATTGTTTCTTTTCTCAAATCCTCACGCCCTCAACCTTTCATTTCGCGTTTTTATTCTCCCCTCGTTATTCATTTTTAATTCCGTTTTCACATGTGGCAAACATAATTAAGAAATGAAAGATTTTGTGGCCGTTAATTATGCACTCATTCTAACCAGCCCTCATTTCAGTTGAATCATGGGTTATCTAGGGAGCAAACTGATGAAACGGACCGTGGCCCTGTCAAAGCACAGCACCTGACGTAACCTGGAGAAACTGTAATCAAACTTGACTTCATTTCTAAATTTCTATTGTTCTTGCATGTTGAATGGCTTTGTATTGCCACTATATTAATGTTCCTTTAAAACTTGGATCAGGTTAAAAGCATAATTTGTACCCTAGTGAATTATTTAAAAAAAAAAAGACCCAGTCCTGTCACCGTCACTCACATGCATGCAGCCCAAAAGTTGCACTTATCTACCTTGTTACATCATAAAGTAAAAGATACCAAATCTATCGTTGCATCAAACTTCCTTTAATATAAGCTCTTTTTAGAGTAACAAACTTCTGAAGCTCACAGGACGTTTTTATAGTTCAATGACCATGTGTCTCAAAATATCCAGGGAGTTTAGTTTTAGTTCACGATCCCTTTAAAACACCACAATTAAAATTACATTACATCTATGAAAGATTAAGCTATGATGCTGTGCACCGAAACATTAAGAGTTAAATAAATAACCATCCATCTAATAAACGTGTAAGCTAGGTCATAAATTCTGAAATCGTGGCTGTAATTCCAATGTAAATACAGAGTGAAAACACGGATGTTGGTTCCTGACCTGTGTTGCCAGATCCTTGGACAGCAGCGACTACATGCGTCCCATTTTGAGTGATGGCCTTGACGGGCAGTTGATGTTGGCCAATTGGAGCCTGTTGCACTATTGTAACGGTCTGTATGGGACTGGACTGGGACGTCTGAAGGATGCGACTCGTCCCACCTATAGAAGTGGTTGTAATAGCAGGCACCGGCTCCACTTTCACTGAGAAATGAGAAAAACCAGAATTAAATATTAGCAATTCTCTCCGATATCAAAACGGTTCATGTACATGCAGACAGTCTCAATCTAGTCTTGCATAGCCAGACCTTCAGAGCGACGGCTGAAGGTCTGGAATACATGGCAGGTTACAAGCCTGCCCATAAGGCTATTTAACTGACGTTGTCAAGCAACCAATCACAGTTAGTTTCGTTCAACATCACGTTTCGGGGGCGTGGAAATGTCACCACAATAACAATCCGGTCTGCAAAACTCTTGAGACTAGTCTTAATCTTTAAACTCGTTCACAATGACACGATGGCTGGATATACATCACAAAGAATTGGATGTGAAATACTGATTTGAGTTAAACTCAAATAAAATGCATTCGGTAAGCGAGTCAAAAACAATCATCCTCTTCACAAAAGAAATGCTACTACAACAATACCATTTCTAATAATTTCATTTTCAACAGGATCCTCAACTGAGATGCAAGTTGACTGCGGTTCAGTCGGATTAAAATGAAAGAGTATGAGGTGTGATACGATGCACATGAAACAAGCGTGACTTCAGGCACTCTTACGGGCAGCCTATAACACGGCGCTATTTTATTTGGCATCCCACAGGACCAACCCGGCCTGCAAACCGTCTTACTCGGGCCTGAAGGAAGAGTACAAGCTAATAGCACATTCGCTATGAACCGTTTTTGCACCACCACTGGCAACACTGACCCAACCAGTTATTCACAGACGAAAAAAAGAAGAGTTGGAACATTAATCTACTAGAGACCAAAATAAAAAAAGACTGCAGTGTTGACTTTTTCATGATTCAACAAGTATAAAAACAGTGTTATCGGTCATAACCTCTGCAGAGAGAAAACTTTGTGCATTCGGCTGCATGCCTACACTGAGCCACTCCAGAGAGCGGACCGGTACAGATCCAACTGGCAAAAAACACTACGCCAAAATACAGTTTAATTCTGCATGCTCACCTTTGAGCTCCTGGTGCTCTCCGTTTTCATGCGTTTCTGCTTTAATGATGCTGGACTGGGTAAACACAGGCTCTGCCACGTGCGTTTTGGCTGCAGACAGGCCGGTCACAGTTGCAACGGAAACAGCAGGGATCTGATGCACCACATGGACCGTCTGCATGACAGGCTGCTGGGACGAGGGAGCGGAGACCGGTGTGGCGACGGCGTAGGTCACAGGTTTGATGGTCTGCGGTAGCTGCCGCTGAACTGTGATGAGAACCGGTTGGGTGTTGAGAGGCGAACCTGTGTGGAAACCTAGGTTTTGTTACAACGCAGCAGTGGGAGAAAGTCTGATTGTCTAGTGAACCAATCAGTCAAGTTTGTAAAAATCACACTCAACGCGCAATACATTTTAATGACCTTACCTGGAGCGTTCTGTGCAAAGCAGGCCTCTTGTATGACTGCTAATTTGGGCTGAACGGCTGGGGCAGGAGTGGAGGCAGGCGTTGGCTCCGGGTCCATCGGTACAGGTGAGCCTTCTCTTGATAGGCTGTCTGGTGTCTGAACGCCGCTGGAGTGAGCCGATAGTGCCCCCGTGTGGTTAGGAGATGCCGGAGCGCTCCTGAGATGGGAAGAGAAGAAAACGAAATAAACTCAAGTGATATAGGCCTGTTTGTTTTACATTGGGGGGAAAAAAGCATTAATTTGAGAGATCCACTCCAACGTGAAAGCATATAAGAGCAATTTAAATCGTGACTACATCAATTTAGGAACAGTTCATGCAAAAATAATTCTATCACCATATACTCTAAATCAGGGGTGTCATACTCAATTCCTGGAGGGCCGGAGCCCTGCAGAGTTTAGATTCAACCCTGCTAAATCACATATACTATGCATGTCTGAAGTACTTGATTAGCTGGATAAGGCGCGTTTAATTAGGGTCGCATCTAAACTCTGCAGGGCTCCGGCCCTCCAGGAATTTAGTTTGACACCCCTGCTCTAAATTCACGCTCCATGATTTTCAAAATCTTCGGACACCGTTGTTTTCAAACTGCATGACTATTCGGGGTAGCATTCGGTTGCCGCTGTGTTCACGCTGCATAGGTTATGCACTGCAGGACTTTACAATAGGAAGAATCGCTGCAAACTATGTTTCACAACCAAACGAATGCAAGAACTGAAAGAAATATGCAAGTTCACATGAATTCTCGAGAGAGACAAGTTCACGATGCGAGACAGCGAAAGAAAAAGAAAAAAGATTATGGAGGAGGAAATGGTTGTTGTGATATTGTGGTCTATAACCCTTTCATTGGCTGCAGCTCATTGATGTATTTTAGTCAGAAATCATTTCACACAGCAAGATTCTGAATCGATCTCTTAGACCACATCTTTGATAATTCACACTGTGTGGTGGTCACTCACGTAACCGATTTGCCTCTCATTTCGGGCATTTGTCTGTGATTTCGTAAAACCTGTATGCAAGTGAAAATCAGAGCTAAAAATCACGCAGCGTGATCTTTGCGTTACTCAGCTTCATGTCTTACAATAGGCTTATAGTAACAACTAGGGAAAAATATTAACAATGAATAATCACCTGGATGAGAGAGGGCCGAGCGGGGTCCTGAAACACGGCACACCTCGCGGTCTCCGCTTGCGGAAAGCTTGTTCGATGAGCTTTCCTTCAGACGAGGGGTCTATTCTCCAGAAAGAGCCTTTACCCGGCTCCTCTTGAGATCGGGGCACTTTGATAAAATAGCGGTTTAAGGACAAATTGTGACGAATCGAGTTCTGCAAGAGGGAGAGGAATACGACGTTTAACAATTTGGTAACCATTTATGGTGCAAATGAGATATAATGCAAATAAGTTTTACGTCGCAAGGGTGAAGCAGCTCTGTGATCACTCTCCAGTAGAACACTATTAGCGTGCAAAATGAGCAATAGCTTGTGACTAGAGTTTTGTGTGGTTTGTCAGATATTTAGATAACAGCCTCGTTTAAGAGTCTGCATTACATATAAAATTGTTTCAAATGTTGAGATCCTTCTGAAGGTTTGGAGTAATTCTCAGCTCTTTGGTCTTTAAGGGATAAAAGCTTTATCTTCTTTAAATTATAAATGTGGATGATCATGTATTCATGTACCCATCGGTGTGACAGAACAAGTTTTTTTTTCATATCAAAAGCACTGAGATTCCTCATGGTATGACCTCTTTAGATATTCTGACTAATTCATTAAGCAACTAACAAGTGCTTGTTACTCTAAGCTCCATTAAAAGTGTAAATTATTGTGGTATGCATTTTGCAGATCTAAAAAAACAAAATGCTAAACAATAATAATGAATAAAATCTGCTCAACAAGCTAACCTCATCCGCTCAGAAATGTAACTGCACTAAAACAATGACTGAATACATTAAATGACTAAATGACTAACTGATTAAAAAACGGTCTCAAGACTCTCCACACGGCACACAGAAGAACTGATTGACACTCACTTGCCAGCCCTTGTCTGCCGTCCTGTAATAAGGATAATTCTTAGTAATGTGGGTATATATTCCATTCAGCGTTAGTTGTTTGTCTGGTGCCATTGTGATGGCCTGAACAATAAGTTGCGCATACGAGTAAGGAGGCTTAGAGTCATCCTGTTAAAGACAAAAAAACAACAACAACATTGGGTTACTGCATTTCACATTTGACCAATCGGTTTCAGAAATGTCCAACGGTGGAAGAGCGAAACGAGACATCAATATTCTATACGGCAAAAAAACATCTCATACTTTTGGACTGTCTCCTCCAGATGCTTCCTTGTCATTTTCAGATTGGGAGTTTTCGTTGATGAGATCGGCTGTGAGACCGCGGCCCAATTTATAACTGGACAGCCCCGCGCCTCGGGGACTTGACGGACAGGAGTTGGCGGCGCTGGCGAAAGACGACACCGTAAATTAAATCGGCGATTTAAAAATGAGCCTAACGATTGCTAGGGCTTTGGAATAAGTCGGTGTGAGTCTCGTCAATGAGCTTACCTGATTGTACCTGTTGGAGACGGGAGGGGGCTCATCAGGTGGGCGATGTTGTCTGGAATGTTGATGGTCAGCGGCGAGATTTGGGGTTGGACCGCTTTCACAGGAGACTCCGGCGCGTTCCTGCGGTCTCTCTTGTCGCTGGACAAGGCAGTGAACGTAATTTTGATATTCGTGCTGGGAAATCGGAAAGTACACCTGAAAATTTGGAAACGGGGGGTTAGATTTTCAAACACTTGTGCGCCAATTCATAGAGTAGCACATTGAAATCAAAGCTGATACACAAACCAGCCAGCAACAGAATAGTCGAGCCGTTTATATACGGACACCAGCTTGACCCGATTACATGATATATGCATACCATCAGCTATATATCTGAACCTCTTAAAGAGTTTAAGTTCACATCTCACATACAGAATGTAAAAAGTGGAATTAATAAATTGAGGTGAAGTTTATATGATACAGATGCATCCCTTCGCAACAATATAACACAAGGTCATAACTTGACATCCATCATGCACATAACGGAATCACTATAAACGTAAACAAACTGTATATTTATGCAAACGTTTCAACTTTTTAGTAATGCACGCATTGCCACGAAACGCAAAAGAAAAGGGAAACGTGTGACTACAATACAACACAAACGACATATTCTCATGAGCATTAATTAAGAGTGCATGAAAACATTATTGATGTTTAAGAGGCTATTGCTATTGTTTCCGATGACCATTTCCGATCCTTTCATGTTAATTAGAGTCCCAAGCATACGTCATATTTCATTAACTTAAAGATTTCGGTCAGCTGAGGGCATCGGGGAACTGAATGAACCCAAGACACCGACCAGAGCGTGTTTTATCTCAATGGCAATAACACCATTACTGCGGTCGTACGTTATGCTGGAATCTTATGAAAGGTGCCATTGATATCCAATAGGGTCGGCTGGAAAAAAGATAACGACAAAAGCAAAGAAAGCCATCAAGCGTTGTGAATAATGTTGTGTAAACAGTCTGAGGTGAACGGCTAGCAGTTGTGCTAATCGAAGGCTGCAGCGCGAGACGTGCGTTAGTCGAGGTTGTCATAATCGACACGTGCTGCTCGCGAAACAAAACAAATACCGCGAGGGATCGCCACAAACGCCTTCGAGCGACCGGCGCTGGTCTAATTCCTACCGACAGTCGTGTGCTTACATGCGGGGAAGCTGGAGAGGAGGAGCCCCTCGCCTCTGAAACACCCCGTCCACGAACACCCCGTTTTTGCCGAGGCATCGAAGGTAGAAATCTCCGCTTCCCGTTCCATCCTCGCCGGCGGAGAAAATCTCGAGGTGCCTCCGTGAAATGAAGCTCGAGTGGCCCATGCTCACGTCCACGGAGCCTTGTGACGAATTCCGACCGATGGTGACCGAGCGCTTCTTCATCAGATACTCGAATTCTCGGCCCTCGAGCCGGGCAACAACCGACCCTGACATCCCGCTCACCGCCATCTTTATTATTTCTCTTGACGGGAATTTGAGACTATCGAAATGAAGGAGCGGACTGCTGATGCGCGGTCGGGAGGCCTGTTTGCAAATTTAGTGGGGGGGATCGAATCAAAGGATGAGAAATAAATACGAAGGAACGTGCCAAGTCCAGGGACAGCGGCTCCAACCCACAGCCGCGACAGAGAGAATGAGAAAACGATCAACTCTACCAAACAAACCCTGGAGGCGGGGCCGGGCTGATTGGCAGCGGTGGCGACCAATGGCTCTGCGGTTCGCGAGGAGAAAAATGGAACGCACCAATCAGCAGTGAGACGAGCGAGCGTGTAGCGCTGAGGGTTGGTTGCGCCGTGTGCTGGCTGACACGCATGTAATTGGTGTGTTCTTAAGAGGCGGATTGGCGATGCTACAGACTTTGGTTACTGATGCTGCCGTTTCACGGCATCCTACGCATAAAATAGCACGCGTAGACTACAATGGTGGTTTTAACGAAAAGCAGATTTGAAGGCGATATGATAAACCACTCGTCTCCACAGGACTTCGGTTGCCTTGGCAATAATCGTGTCTTAATTACGCTTATATTAGGAACCCAGCTTGGAAACGGTTCCATAGCACCCTCTTCTATTACGGGTACATCAATACAGTCTACTCTGTTAAAGGTGCTTCTGTGATGTTAGCATGCTGCATTGCATATTAAAGCTAAATCACATACAATGCAAAATCTACGGATCGTTTTAATATTTTCTTTACCATACACCGTGAACAACTAATCAACACAAAAGGTAAAATTTACTCAGTAAACTAGCAGATTTATCACGTTAATCTAGTCTTGCATAGCCAGACCATTTTCTATTGCCCTACTCCAACCGTGTACATAAATCTACCCTGCATTTTTACTTAAAAAAAGAAATCTGTATGATTTATAAGCTTTTAGTCTGTGCGCATTCAAGTACCCACCAGAATACAACTTACAAACAGAAAAAAGGACATTAATTCTAAAATAATACACTCGCACATATCTTTCCATCAAGAAAAAAATAATCACACGAAAGCCATCTGTCCGGTCTTTAGAGGCCTACATACAAACTACGTGAAAAAATAGCCATTCTTGATTTTACAATCATCTTTAATTTGTCATATGATACTGATTTCTGTGGCCATCTTCTTCATGAAATTTTGCGTCATCACTTGCACGTTATCAATGACAAAAAGCATCAAACGAGTAACAAAATAGCTTATAGATACATTTCAAAGAACGGTTATAAGAATTAAGACAAAAAAAAAACATAAAAACACTACGTTCTTCAGGTGGTAAGACCGGCACCCTGCTAGAATCTGAGTGCATTAGTCTTTAAAAAAAAAAAAAAAAACATTGGGGTGTCAGTGACTACTGCAACACTACATAAAGTGCTATTTCTACAGGTAATAAACAAAAAGATGCGGTTTAATGCATTCATCTGCAACCAGATTTGAATTATAATACAATTCGCCTCTTGTAAAGTAGCAACGTAGTTATTCTCAATTACCTTGGGAAGAAAACAGAATTTTAGAGTTGATCATTTTATTTTAAACCATTTAGAGTGTAAATGTGGATTAAATACGACGATGCGGTTCTTCCTTCCACCCCACGGCCTAATATGTTGTGCATATCCGTCACATACCCTGTGTGATAGTACGGTGACTGAAGGAAAACTTTTACAGAGCACTGATTATATTAATTCGAAGCCAACAAATACGTGAAATGAGAAGCACACATTTACACCATAAAATAGCCGTTTTGTTATACTAGTCTAAATACTATGTAGTTACATCATTTTCAGCCAGTATCCTGCGTTCGTACAGCAAGAAAAACAATATCTAATACTAACAAATAGTTTGCAAATACATAGTGTGAATGATGTACATGTTTACACCCGCTGCTGCTCTTAGTTCCTGCATTACATTAGGTTTTGTTAGTGGACAAAGAGATTCGCTCTCGCTACCTAGCCAAGGACATCCAAAGCTTAAAAAATCCCATGGAAGACGTTTTAAAAAATGTTGTTCTTTCAAAAAAATAAGGTTTCCCTCGTGTCACTCCATGTGTTTTCTGCAGTCACAGTTTTTCAGTCATCTCTCGACGCGTTCAAGGAAACGTCTCTCATGTTTGAATCAAGAGACTACTATTATAGTTTCTTTTGGTCTCTCCTCCACATGTTACCGTCGTCTCCAAAAAGTCCGTGTTAGGAATGCCGCTCGAGTCCTTCGACATCCTCGTGAAAGAAACGACCTGGTAAAGCGAAGCAGCGTCCACGCTCAGATCTTCTCATCAGTCATTTCCAGGAACTGAGCGTAAACATCCCTTGAACACTCCCCTTTTTGGTTGAACAGAAACTTGTAGTAGCTGCCGTCAGCACAAATAGCTGGAGGAGGGTTGGAGGGAAAGTTAGTCACTAAAGAGCTGAGAGCGAACAGTTCTCCGAGTCATATGATCAAACGAGCACAGCACATGCATGTTTTACACGGCTACACATGTTTAAAGTGTGCATTTAATACGCTTCACTCTACCTATAACAGCGTTGGGTTCTGTTCCAAAGGCACAGACGCAGGGCGAGCCGGACGGGACCTGGAACTTGGAGAAACTCCATTTGGAGCTGAAATACTTGGGGAGGAAACTGGCCGATGCCAAGCTGTGGTAAAAGAAGGGTTGAAGACCGTAAACAACGCAGCGTAAAATGCCAGATAGCAAAATAGCGAGGCTTTCCAGCGCGTTCTGACACAAACCTGGACTGCTTGTTCCTTTTGGGATCCTCTGCAGCAAATATGTGGACCGTGCCATGGTCACTCGATACACAGATAAGAGAGGCATCTTGGTTGAAATTGATGCTGAAACAGAAATACGATACAATTATAAATACACACATATTCCCCTTTACAGTAATACAATAGGACAGCATGGGTGCAGTGGATTACCAGTATATATTGGCAGTTTGCGATCCTCTTCTCAGCTCCTGAATAAGATGACCTGCTGAGGTGTCGAATATTCTGATCAGGGTCCCCTAGAGAGAACACATTTTCTCCGTTAGCCAATCGCTGACATGCTGCGCTACGCGAATCAAGCGACGTGATCAAATCTGTTTTGCTCTGCATGCCACGCGAAGAGAGGCATGATTAGTTCACGCCAAAATCAACCGTGCCAATGAAAACTGACTTTTTCAGATGCCGTGGCTATCCGTGTGCCCTGAAGGTTGAGAGCGATGCAGCACAGAGCTCCTTCATGTGCAGGAATATCCACGGGCGGTTTCTCTGTATTGGCCAGATCTACAATCTGAACGTGTCCGGAGTGAGTGGCTGGAAACGCTAGCAATGAATTGTTGCTGTTTGGGCACAAGACACACAAACCTGCAAAGACATCAGAGTTTTATATTCGTCCTGTGAAGGTTAACAGGTACCAACGCTCGTGGTTTAGCTTGAGACCACCGATGAATCGCTACAACACGACGTACCTTTAGGGTTATAGCATGTTTCAAAGACATGCAGCTGATGAGGATTATGAGTAAATGTGAAGACTTTTATCATGGAGTCCAGGACCACCACGATTCTGAAACACAAAACAAACCAGACTTGGCTCTTTGTTCTTTATTAGGAACTTAGGAGCTAATCTTGATTTTTTTTTCCCCTATAAATCCTCAAACTAAGGGCCAGCGTTGTTGGAGGGCTGCTTTCTTGGTGTCTGTGTATATTGGTGTACGCTGTGGAGAGCTTCAAAGGTTTCTTATTTTAATGGGTTTTTGAAGTGTTGCACAAATCATAGACTTGTCTGACGCAACGGCCAATCAGAGGTGTTAAGGTTAGTCAGAATCCACTCATTAGTTTTCTTTTAGCGTGCTGCATATACACCAATCCTCTCATTTTAACCAACAAAATGTGGATATAAATGTAAATAAGATTGCTATGCGAGAGTGCAGGACACTCGACATATCTTCAGTTATCATAAGGGGGCTAGCTTTTTGGCTATAATCCATTTGCAATTTGAATAAAAGTCACGAAACCGACAGTTAAATCCACAATAATATCTACCCGAGTAGCTTTAATAAGCATCTACAGTTAGATCCTCAAATACAATTAAAGAGTTAAAGTGTTTCATTACCAACTTGCCACTTTTTAAAAGCAATTTTTCAAAGCTTTGTGACATGTTTTTACATTATAAAAATGTGTTCCAAGTGTTTTTGCTAGAGCAATAAATTGGTGCAGCACTGAGAAATGTTTCTATTATGAATGGTATCCTACTGACATTTCTGCACATTTTCACGCATGAAAATAATTTTAAAAATATATCTTTAAAATATCCTGAATCGGTCAAATAAATATTATACCAATTAATTTAAAATGAAGAATACGTCTACAAGAGCATATGAATTCAATACCTGTCACGTCGAAGCTTAACTGCTTTGACCTCTGTGGAAAACTCAATCTCTATCACGGTCTTCTTCTTCAGGTCATCCCAAATCATCACTAACACAAAACATGAAAGATTTACTTGCTGAAATATTCTGCGTGTCAACTAGATGCCAAATCCAGTAGAACATGCAATAAAAAGGCAAAAAGACACCAAGCAACTGCCTTCTCGAAGAGAAACATACCTTTGTTGGGAGGGTACTTTGGTTTTTTCCCACCTCCAACAAGTGCAAGATAATTGCATCGAAAAAGCATCTCCACGTGACCAACTCCTCCCTCAAGAAACTCTGAGAGCAAAGAGAATTAATGACAGTCAACAGCTACTGCAATAAAGCAGGGATATTGCCGCTGACAAATACCCCATAAACGGGTCAATGAATAACTGTTGCAAAATGTTAATCCTTATGTTTCTGGAAAAATGATTTCAGAGTTTATACTAAACTTCTACGAGACTAACATACGCCTTCATGTTTTTAACTGAATATCTGCAGAATTTCACATGTCATAAAAAAACAGCACACTCACCTTGTTTTTCCTTTTCTTTGAGAGGATCTGTGTTATAAACCCTGAATCCATTTTCCATTCCACATGCAAAACATCCTGGTAAGCGGAAAAAAAAGATACTTTAAGGGAAACACTTGTGATTTCCTGCTGCTTTACAGTTTCGCCTTTAAGAGAACCATCCTACAGAGGGACTAAACATCCGCATGAACCCTGTATGTCTATGTGTGCTTAACAGTTCACGAGAATTCAGGCACATGTACAGCTCTGGAGAAAAATAGATAGGCAGGGCTGAAGGGAAAAGCCCTTCAACAATGAGAAGCAAAGAAGAGCCAGTCAAGGGTTTGCAAAAGACCAGGACAGGAATAAAGTCACCTTCTCTGATTGGTAAAAAAATTATGCTTCGCCCAATACCTGGTTATCTAATGGTTAGACAGACCTGGACAGGCCTACAAGCCATCCTCTATGACATTTGTTGGGGGATCGGAGAAGATCTAGGGGTGCTTCAGCAAGGCTGGAATCAAGGTCAAATAATCTTTACATGAGTGCAACGATGTCCTGGAAGAAATTGTTCTTCCTTCTGCTCTGATTTATTTCTCCCCAGCAGGAGAATGCTCCGGGCCACGCAAACGGGTCAATCGAGGTGTGGATGGAGGACCAGCCAAACAAGACCCATGACCCGAACCCCACCGAAAACCTCCGGAATGTGATCAAGAGTAAGATGGATGGTCACAAGCCATCATAAAGCCGAGCTGCTTGAATTTTCGTGCCAGGAGCGGCATAAAGTCGACCAACAGCAATGTGACAGACTGGAGGAGAGCATGCCAAGACGCATGAAAGCTGCGAGCGAAAATCAGGGTTATTCCACCACATATTGATTTCTGAACTCTTACATTAGTATCACGTTGTTCAAAAATAAACATGCGCTTGTTTTCTTTGCTTTATTTAAGGTGTGATGACTTTCTGCAAATAATAAATGCTCCGTATTATTTTATAATTTTGCCAGTACTTAACATAAGAAAACAACACGCATGCAAAAAGTAAAACCAGAGAAACGGATCAGTTTTGCAGTTGTCCAGAGCTGTATGGAGGGAGAGAGCCTTACAATGCTGCATGTCAGCACTCTGTTTTGATGACAAAAGACGAGCACTGTTATTCACTTATTAACGGGTCTTTATGACTTCCACTTCCGGCTATGACTCGGTGTAAATGACTGTGCCAGAAAGCAACCTGCATTAATCCTAAATTTAAACCGCTATCTTCCCCATTTTCATAGGCTATGCGTCAGTAAATGCTGCTTTTATAATACAGTTAGGCGAGCCCACATACGTTAGTTGTTAACGCATTGCTTTATGAGACGTAATTCAAATAAACTTAAATTAGCATTACATTTTACACTGCCAAACAGTGTTAATCGAGTTCACTAAAACCCAAATGCCCAGATTAATTCCCTGGAAGTCACATTAACGCTATAGCAGTTGTTGAGCTAGCGCTGGTATTAGCCTGGCTACAGCTGTCAACGTTTATTTGATCATTTGTTGTTACCTTTTAAGAACATCGCAGTTTGTGTGAATGTATACAGTTGTCGGTCAATTAAAGCACAAACAATGAATTACAATAAAATAAAAACGCTGACAGCAGCCCTAAAACCAAGGCACTCATGTGACTTATTGTGGCTAACCAGCTGTTCAAGTTCGCTAGCTTGCTAGGCAAAACAGCAATCTTGTTTATTAAGTGCGATGCATCTTTCAAATAGACGGTTGGACTTACAACTTCTAAATAAAAAAATATGTGTTTTTGGTGTCTAACATCAATAACAGTTCACTGTCCTCTGTAATTCTTAAAGGTAATGGCAAGAGTGATGTTAGCTTGCATTAGCTAATAGTAAACATCTTACCGTGATCCTGGTTAAATCCGGCATAAAGTAATCCATTACCGTGGGGATTGGATGGTAATAAATTCATAGTGCTTGGCGTTTTTGCTAATCTAAAAGAAGAAACTGTAAGCCTAATTAAAGGACGGCATTCCTCTAAGAAGGCTGGGGCTGGCAGGCTAATGCTAGGTACATGGGGTTTAATATCATGACTGTCTCTCCAGCCAGGAAATAAAGTTGGCAGAGCGCCTGTCGTTCCTCCTTTCTCCGGTTTAAGCGCAGGATGCGACCCGGATCATAGAGTAATCTTTCCTGCAGGAATCTCAGTGTTTAAGCATTATGTGGTCCGTTTAATTTACTGTCTTTAAATCAGATATTGAAAAAACATAGAACTTTCGGCGATATACACATGACTTAAATTGACTTTTACCGACCTCTGTGTATGTTTTAAAGCATGCGGTTACTGTGCTGCAATAAAAACGCGGTTTTGCTGAAGATTTATTGAAAAGGGGGCATATGTGATATGTTAGATTTTATTTAAAAATATATATTTGTATATATTGAGCACACTTAAATACGAAAGTCTTCCATTGAGGCGTAGTCGCTGCCCCAGTGGCCTAATGGATAAGGCACTGGCCTCCTAAGCCAGGGATTGTGGGTTCGAGTCCCATCTGGGGTGACTGCTTTTCTTATTGTAGTCTTTTTAATTACACTATATTTCTCGAGTATTATTACGTTACAAAATTGTATGTTCACTACTCTTAATATGTATGTGCGTCACTACTGATGTTATGTACAATATTTTCGACCATAACGTCAGGTGGTTCCATGGTGTAATGGTTAGCACTCTGGACTCTGAATCCAGCGATCCGAGTTCAAATCTCGGTGGAACCTTACTTTATTGTTTACTGTTTCCTAAAGAAAATGCAGCATAATTTATTAAATATGTCTAACCGAACGCTCAACACATACATTTCATATTTAATATTGCGTACGCGCGCATTTAAATCAATTTGAATGTCAACCGGATGTTTTGGTAACACGTGCATAACCTCCATTTCCAACATGGCGGCGACCGTGCTTCCAAGTTTATGTTTTTTACGGCTGCATAGATTGTCACGCTCGAGGTACATACGCCGTGATTTAGTAACGGTAGGCCTATTCAGTAGTGACAAAACGCGTCCGAAATGCTTGACATGCCATAGTTATTCCCACATAAAACTGGCATCGCATTTTACACAGGTGAACATGTTGTTGTTTTCTCCGTAATTAAAACGTACCGTGAACATAATTTGCGTCTTCGTTCCATGATTCTCATTGACGTGCACTGTTTCAACTTTTTTCAGGACGATCGGCTCTCGCGCATCCCTGTCGGTAAACCGTTCAGGATTCAGATTCAGATTCAGCATATCCAATAAAGCGACTCAAATCCGCGGCTCATTAAACTCTCCTCTCTTCCAGATAAACTGAAGATAACATACAGTCGGAGCAGCGGACCCGGCGGTCAAAATGTCAATAAGGGTAACTGCGTTTCGTCTTAATCGTTGGGTTATACGATGCAATTAAGCATCAAAATAAATAGTTGTCACTTTATATTTCGTAATATTAATTTGCAGTCAGCACGAAAGCAGAAGTCCGTTTCCACGTGCAAACAGCAGAGTGGATTCCAGAAGAAGTGAGGCAAGAGATTCTTTTAAAAGTAAGCGGAACCTCTTCAGTAAAACCTGTAATGGCACCGTGTTCAGCATGCACTGCTCAAGGCATGAACGCTTGTGTAAACAGAATAAAACGCGTGTCAACAAAGCTGGAGAGTTGATTGTGACTTCAGAGATCAGCAGAAGCCAACACAGAAATCTAGAAGACTGTCTGCAGAAGATCTCAGAAATGATCACTGAAGCCAGTCAGCAGAAACCAGAGCCATCTGAGGAGGATATCGCGCTGAGAGCTCGTAGGTTAGCAAAACCGTGCCGTTAAAAAGCGTTACAAGTGCAACACGAGTCTAACAAAAATCTGTTTTGTGTGTGTGTGTGTGTGTGTGTGTGCGCGCGCAGATTAGAGAGAAGAAATGTGGAAAGACTCAAACAGAAGAACCTGCATGCAGCAACAAAGCAAGCAAGACGAGTTGACTTTGACTGAACCCAAAACGTGAACGTTTGCTCTGCATTCAAACTTTAATATGAACATTGCAAAATGACACTGAAGTTTTGTGTTTTGCTGAATGTAGTGTATGTCATATATTTGTGTGACTCAACCAGTACACCTGCCATTCATAAATTAAATAAAAAACGAACGTATTAGTGATTAAAATATATCCAGTATTGTCAAATAACAAAGTAAAATACTACATTGTAAGAGCTAAAGCAAGTAGTTTTGAACTGGGAATGGAAAAAAATATTGTTAGCAGAGGATGGTTTCGATCCATCGACCTCTGGGTTATGGGCCCAGCACGCTTCCGCTGCGCCACTCTGCTCTTACAGCCAAATGTGAGATAAATATCCTAATAGTATAGTATATAACAATATACTAACAGTGGACCGCATCGTTGCACGTATATGTTTTTGCATCGCAAATTCGCGGTTTACTAAATTAAGTGTTATTGCTAAGTTTTTGTGCAACGTAAAGAAAAGCAAAAAAAATTCGACCACGAAGGGACTCGAACCCTCAATCTTCTGATCCGAAGTCAGACGCCTTATCCATTAGGCCACGCGGTCGACGCAAACGGTGTGATACCGCTACACGTTTTTACTTTAGTATCTACAGTGACGTCACTTTCATGTTGCTTCTTCATGTGTATTTTTAGTTTTATTAACTGAGCTAAAACCTTATTCGCCCGCTGAACGAAGAAGCACTAGCCACGATAACAAGCTGGTGAGACCGAATTAGTAAAACGATACAGCCTGGCGCTATAGGAACCGAGCACTGGCCTTAAAACGAACTAGCCGTTTTCACGTAACATCGAATGCCATTGGTAGTTAAGCATCTACCACATGTATCAGTGATCCGTTGATCGATTTTGCATAAAGAAATTCGCATCCAATCCTGTCACACGTCAAAACCAACCACAACCAGATTCACGAATCAATCACTCTCTTTACCTAATAATAGAATAAACAGGTTCAAGATTCAAGTTGATTCACTCGAACAATTCACCCTTCCCTCACCTTAGATAGTTCACAGCGGTTTCTCACATCGCAATAGCAAATAACAGTTTATCTAAAAAAATGATCTAACATGTATATCCTGCTGGGGGCCTATGAACTGCTAAAGACGCATATTGCTGAATAAGAGCATTGTGTGTGTGCGTTTTTTTTATGCTAGTGTTCACTTGTGGGCAGCAATAATTAAAACAAATGTATTCTTATTTTTAGTTTTAAAACTGCACATCTCCGAAAAGAAGAGTTTTTTTTTATCACTTTAATAACTGCAGTACGGTTTGCACAGACTAAACTTTTGACAATAAAACAATACTGTTATTAATTGGCAAAATAGCCAAATAAAACCACTTGTGAAACAATGTCGCCAAACAGTCTTTACAGGCTCTGTATTGTTAATAAGTTAACGAGTCCTTGCTTTTTTTTTATCTTTCAAGCTGAAAACAGTTTCCCAAATCAATTGCTTATAGCATGAACAACAGGATACATGTTTGAATTAAATTCATTTTTATACAAAAGCAATGTTAGTGCTTATCGGCCAGTCTCTGAAGTAAAGCGATAATGGTGTCCTGCTTGGATGAGATCAACTCAAGTGCCGTTGCCATCCTCCCCATCGCATCAGTCATGGCTTGTGCTGATTTTTCCTTGCGTCGCTCGCGTGCATCTGCTTTGCGCTGGTGTTGCTCGTCCAGACGTATCCGCTCTTCTTGAGCGGTGAGGAAACTGCGAAGAAGTGTCGTGCGTTCCTCGGCTTGCCCCTGCTGCTGGGCTACACGGGAGGCCATGGAGTTGAGCCGAAGATGGCGCAACCTCCGCTTCAACGGCTGACGGTTCACCAGCGGCACCGGCTTGGGTGAAAGGGAAGGTAGAGATGTGTCTGACGCACCGCAAGAGGGGCTGGGGTTTAATTTGGGAGTGACTTTGCACAACACTGGGGACGTCACCAGCGTGGGGATCTGGGAAGACGTTGTGATGATTCCAGTGGGAAGGAGACACGAGGCGGCCATTGCAGCCACCGGCATGCCGTTAGACGCATGATCCTCTGATCTGACACCTGCTTTGGCTGTGGTTGCAAAGCCAACAAGAGTGGCTGAAGCAGGGCCTCTCTGAGCAAATTTAGTCTTTCCTAATATGTTATCCATCATCTGAAATGAAAACAGAACAGTCATTCACCACTATGATCCACCATCCTTCTATATTTACCTTTTGTCCGTGATATTCCGGATACAAATATTTATATGCATTTAACTTTTTAATTTTAGTTGTCATGTATTTAAAGGAACATGCCACGTTTTTGGAAAATAGGCTCAATTTGCATCTTACCTAGAATTTTTTTTACAGCGTTTTACCATTTTCGAAAATATAGTACTGTAAAAAACGGCACTGTAAAAAAAGTGAGTTGGAAAATGAGTTTTACCATTTTTTTACCCATTTAGCCGATACTGGGATCTGACGGTAGCAGTTTTAGCATAGCTTAGCATAGATCATTGAATCAGATTAGACCAGTAGCATCTCGCTCAAAAATGACCAAAGCGTTTTGACCGAACTATCCCTTTAATATCATGGCTTCTTTAAACATTCTTGAAATGGGAATGTCTGCTACAGCAAACAATACGATACAAATCTATTGGAAATATTTAAGGAATGAATGGGAATATTTAATGCGAAAGAAATAAACATGCATTATTAACAATATGGCCTCAAGCTCTTACTTCAAAGTACTCCCATGAGGTTTTTGTTTGGCCTCCACACAACGAGCTGCGATCTTTAACTCTCTTGTACGTAACAATGAGGTTATTCCATTTGCGGCGAATCTTCTCCACAGGTAAGGAGTGGCCGTGGCTTTCCAGCTCTTTCTGAACGCTCTGGAAAAGCAGCGAGCGCTCGCGTGAGCTGTAAACGTCCCAGCACCTCTGCATCGCTTCGATGAGGTGCACGATGGCGCCATGGGTGAACTCAGAAGATGTGGAAACCGCCTCCGTCCCCCGACCACCTGCAACCACCAGAAGCCACACGTTATCCAATCCAACATCACTTAAACACCACAATCGGCAAGCTATCTTGAGAAACGGCTGTCCATTTGCAGATGTTACAGCTTGACGGTTCCATAGCTACTCACCGTGAGGGACTTTGTTGTCTCTGCTGTTAAAAATCGGTGAAGATGATAAAGCACTGTTAACGCTGATGGGATCTGCGAGCACAAATGCAATGCATGATTCGAAACGCCTCTGATGCTGCTGCAGCTCTAAAAGGTTTATTTTTAATAAAGCTGACTCGTGCACCCTCTTAACAACATCAGAGATCACTTGTAGGTCTGTCTTGAAAGGTTTATATCTCCACAATTAATTTTTTCTGTGCAGAAATCAATTAGTTCCAGACAGCACAGAGACTTAATTAGTCACTAAGCAGTAGCCACGTTTATTGCACTAGGGCGGTAGAACAGTTGAAAAGCAATCAACGTTTATTAAAGCAAGCTGTAAGGACACTCACAGAGTAAAACGGGAGTCGGGGCCTCGATCTGCTCGCCCTTCTGTGAAGATGCTCGTGCAGTCGAGTCGCCGGTAGACGTGAGGTCACCACACAACGGCACGCAACCAGCCGCAGACGGCTCGTTTTTCAGAGGTGTGCCCATCATCGCGCGGCATCAAAGCGCGCGTGAGACGAGAACTGAGAAACGCCGACACTAGCAGACGCGCTACACCTTGTGAAGTAAGGCGGTTTGTAAAGTTTCACAACTTTCCCGGACAGAGAGCGCCAAAAACCCGGCTCAGACTCTGAGCTAACTTCGCAGCACCAGCGCGGAATTCGCAGAGGAAACTGACAGGCGACTGCGACCCGAGCGACGGTTTCTAAAAGATTTAAGATCAAGTGTAATGGCTGCGCTCCTCGCGATGTAACTGCGCAACTCTGCTGCGTTTGCGTGCCACGCCATTGGCTGCCGGCCGCCTGCGTCACACGCAGATCTGCAGACGCGCTTCGCAGACGACGGCGCTAAAAATCGCCGAAAGGTAGAAACGCAGGCGTTTCGCAATGCTTGGTCAATACATTTTAAACAATTCCTGCTTTAGTCGCATTCTGTTGCTGGGCTCGCAAGTGAGTCAAGTCAGGTTGTTAAGAATCAGTATTTATTTTAACATTGATCAGTTGAATCTAGTATTCTCTATATGGAAGCGCGCTTTGAGCCGCACTGTGTATCTACTATTAATTTTGTATAAATTAATTGAACATGGTAGATCTCTGTGGTGTATTTGGTTCACTAATATAAGAAAGAATGATAACTAATATCACCACCAGATGGTGCCGTGGACACATGAATCAAAATGGTAATTGCGTATGACATAACCCTATATTAATTGCAAAGCGAAATGCTAATTACGCACTGTAGCTCACTAACCCTGTATAGTGTTTGCTTTCATTATACTCAACCAGCACAAAACATGTTATAAAAGAAGTGCGTTTTGTTTTTTCTAAACCAATCGATTGAGCGTTGAGTTATTTACTTCATTTATTAACAATTAATAAAACAAGTCAAATGGTTTCAGTAAATGTATAGCTATACTTACCAAAATCATGACAAATCCTTTTTTTTTTTTTTTTTTTTTTTTTACGTCAACTTAAATGTTAACAAGCGTCAGAATTTGCACCCACATCTGCAGCAGAAAGAAGAAGAAGAAAAGAAGATATAAAAATAAATGAATAAATGGAAACGATGTATTCACTGTGTTACAGATTAATTAATTAAAGCATTATCATTACTATTATTATGCTCAGTCTTGTTTGGCAAAAGAAAAATTGAAAACTGCAATGGCACTAGTCACTTTGCATTGGACATTCGCACAGCCACTTTACACTTTATATCTATACTTTATATTTTATATTCTATACTTTATTTAATTTTTTATACTTTTCTTTGCACACTTCTTTTTTATATTTTATATTCATATATATTTTTAAATTTTGTTTTCTATTTTGATGCTGGACGGTTGTAAAGAACATTTCACTGCATGTCGTACCATGTATGTATGTGTATGTGACAAATAAAATTTGAATTTGAATTTGAACAGAGAACCGATTGGTGCAGAATCTTACCTGTTTAGACAAGTCCTGGTTATATTTATAACTGGGCTCATGTATAGATTATGGGCATGATAAAGCATGTTAGTGACGAGCTTATCCAGTCATGTCATACAGTGGACTCATGGATGTTTTTTTCCCTCATGGCCCTTGACCTAGTTTTCCCTCATCTGATTGTGTCTTTTTCAATTCATGTCTTTGTCTGGTATTGTAAATGTTCCCACTGCCTGATTATTTCTTCCTTGGTGTGCATATTGATAAACCACATATTGTAAAAAATGTCATGTTTTCCCATTTATTTTTCCCATTTTTTTGGTTTACTTAATTGATTATTACGCCTCCCAACTCGTCGCCATCGCCCGTGCGAACCCTGCTCTCCTTGAATTCGCCAGGGACTTAAATGACCTTCCTGTCTGATGATGAGATACTGAAATCTCTGTTCTGGATTGGGGCGAATCTTTACCCCATCGACCTCTCAGACAACCCCTGATACATAGGCAAACCCTGAGGACGGCCCACCAGAACCCCCCTGGGACCAATGAGCCATCGCCTAATAGAGTGCCAACGCTGATGTTCACCTCAGAGCCTCGCGTGACGTCAGGCCAGGTACGAGAGCCGGCTACAGTACTCTCCACGAGGGAGAGCATTATGTACAGCGCGTAGGGGAAGTATTGCCTGAGGGTGAGCTTAAACTGGATATGGGACAGTTTGATTTTGAGCTGGATTGCGTTTCTAACCACGGGACTCAGATCTCGAATGGAGGATATCTGGATTCTTCTATCTCTGTTCCACAGCTCTTTCAGGCTCCTCCTTCCCACATGCTCCACCTTGTCTCTCCGAATCCTCCCTGTCGCCTTTCTGTCCCCACTTTCGGGCTCCACTGCCGTCAGTCGGCCCCCTGGAGACGTCAGCTCTTCCTCCACCATCATGGCTGCTGTCTGGGTTTCACCCGGTTTTTCTCCTTGTGTCCTCCTCCCACGTTGTCCCATCCTTTGTGTCTACTGTCAGACTCATGGACTTTTGTTGCGTATTCTTCCCTCATTTTCCAACGAACCAGCTTTCCCTTGTGCCTGATTGTGTCATTCTGGTCACCTGTCAGACTTTTTAACAAATTTCTTCGTCATCATGCATGTACTGTGACAGCTGGATTATCTGACCCCTCTTCTCCCAAGAGCAAATGAGTCACCTGGATACAGAAGACAGGTTCTCTTGGCGTCGACTCTCTTCTCCTCTCGATATGCTGTCTGGAGTATAAAGCAGTGAAATTGTGTACAGTCACATTGAAAGTCTGTGCAGTGAATATGTTGATTTCTTGGTTCTTTACAAAAATTCCAAGCATATCGATGACTTGAAAATGTGCATTATGTTGTGTAAATTAAAGTTTCTGCTGCCCCAAGAACAGTTTCATTCAGTTATTTTTGGTACATATTTTTGGTTTCCCCAGTGTCCTCGACTGTTTCAGCGGCCAATAAAAATGCACTGAACTAAGTACTTAATTTGAAATGAAGCTCTGATGTCCTTTGAGTGTTATTTGAGTGGGCACATTGTGACTCACTGTGATGACTTTTGTTATACATAGTATGGCTCAGTTACCACAGAGACATCTATATGTTGCTATTAATATTGACATCAGCAAACCTGTTTTGAATCTCTGAAGCTTAACTGTAATTGGAGAAATGTGAGATGATATTGCTTGTTAAAGATGTGATTAACAGAGAACGGTGCAATTATTCTTCCAGCACAGAAGTGTGTGTAGAATAATCCCAATCGTATCACCTGGAGTCAAAAAT
Organism: Puntigrus tetrazona; assembly: GCF_018831695.1. Taxonomy (NCBI): domain Eukaryota; kingdom Metazoa; phylum Chordata; class Actinopteri; order Cypriniformes; family Cyprinidae; genus Puntigrus; species Puntigrus tetrazona. Next base: position 1,266,640 of record NW_025047807.1, read on the forward strand.
TAATAGTCTTCATGAGGCATTTATGAAAGTCTATGAGCCCAGAAAGGATCATACATGGGAAAGCCCTGTTTTACCTGCTCTGAATAAGCCAACTTCTATAATCCTCTGAGGATTTGACACTGCTTGTAGGGAATGTTGAAGATATTTTGTTCTCACCAGGTAAAGAACTATATGATGAGATTTTTACTCTTGCGTGTTCCTGTAAGTTTTTCTCAGCAGCTTTAACTAGATTAAAACTATAACTTAAGGCTTCAAAGTATGTTGTAGCATTCTTATTTGTCACTTTGGATAACAGTGTCTACAATGTGCACGTTGAAGAAGATACATAAATAAAACATTTCGGCTTGGAACGTTTTTGAAACTCTGTGGATTTGGCAAAATATCAGCAAACGTTGTTTTCAGGTTTCTCCCACAGTCCATTCACGGCTCTTTGACTGAAATCCCAAGATTTAGAGAGTTTCTCAGACTTTGGCGATGTGAAAGCTCAGTATTTCCTCAGGTTTTCCCTGCACGAGCTATATCTTTCTGAAAGCTTGCCCCATTTCAGTTCATACAATATGCATTAGAAAAAACAAAGGAGATCATTATTGCTCTTTCTTTTCCTTCAAATCTGTCCATCAGTGCTCCTCATGCAACGGACGCCCACAAGCTTCTTAAGAACGGGGCTAATTACCCATCAGCAGCATCCAAGCCTCTAGGTCGTGACTCGTTTGCGTTGTAGCTGCTCGAAGACTCGCACAATCCCCAGCCAGCTGACCCCGATCTATACTGGTACGAGCGTCGAACACGGTGCACACGTAATGACAACTACATTTCTCCATCTATCGCTGTAGGCATGTTCATTGGCAGAGATGCAATGGTAAGTTGGCACAAATGACACCAGACCGGGTGACAGGTGGAGCCGTAGGCAGAGCTCCAGTTGTACCTCCCTAAGCACCAGTGAGTCACGCAGAAAGGTCAGGTGACCAGACATATGGCAACTCCTCACTGCTATAAAGCTCCTCAGGTCCGTTTGATATTCAGCATTGCTCTTTCACGCAATGTATGAGTTTCTATAGATGCAAGTGCCAGTTTGAATGCGTTTAATCCTCCTCTTCCTTTTTCTTTCTATCCTTCTTTCACTCTCCCTGGTATTCCTTTTCCTTGTTCATCCTGTGTAGAGTCACCTGCAAACATCCATTAGATTCCATTATTTTCATTGTTATTAGATAAGACCCTGCAGGATACACTTTGCTTCCCACGACAGATTTGAACTCCATATCGGAAGGAGAGAGAATACAAGCGCATCAGAGACGACTAATGCACACAGAGCTCACACCGTAATACACTTTGGTTGCTTCTTCAAGATACTCTCTTTTGACCAAATGTTTTTGGTATTTGGTGTAATTTGTGCAGAATGCGATCCGGCAAATCAGATCACATTGTTCTTACTCTGTGCATGTTACATTAAATCCCCCGGATTGGTACTCATGACTGTATAAATAGAAACAAGCATGCAATTATCCACACGCTACTGCAGATGTCGAACGTCTTCATCAAAAAGCTTCTTGCTCATAAACAGCTCACTTTTTGTGCATCATGTTCCATTTGGCAATGTGTTATGCTGCTTTGTGCCTAGTCTTTCTTTGAGTGTTGATGTAGAGAGTACGTGCTATTATTAGTACTGACTGAATAGCTGCATTAAATAGTAGGGTATATAAAAGAATAATTAATCCAAATCCAAATTTAAAATATATGCAATAACACACGCTGGTATTCTTTATATTATGGGTTCATTCCATAGAACGTCATTCTGTACGATTCAAGCTAGTTTTCTCATTGTTTCCTAATTACTGGTATTACTATCCTTGTGGGGACAATTGGGTCCCTAAGTAATACTGTGGTAAACACACACACACACACACACTCTCACATGCATTCATTTATACTTTAGTTTTTCAGCTTTTAAATTGAATAAACAGATTAGTTGTATATGTATTTATAGAGAAACAGATGGAAAGTGTTAGATGGAGAAGATGAGCATGAATGTAGGTGGCATAAGCTGTGGATATATCAGCATCATCAATAACACTCGTGTTTGGAGCTCTCTCAACCATCTGTGATGTCGCAGGAGATCGGCAGCCAATCGAAGGCTCCGACTGGCCCCTTTGCTCTCATTGGCTCCTCCCTGGCCCTCAGCTCTGTATACTCCAGTCAGCTCTGCTAGCAAAACAGACAATGTGCTGCTGTTACAAGCAGGGCAGACGCACCAAATGCAGCGGAGCAAGGAACACATCGCAGCCTGAGAGAGGAAGTGAGTAAACCTGTCATCTTAGCCGATAATGATTGCATGACTCTTCCTGTCCTCACCGAGCTCTATATATAGATCACTCCCAAAAATACCTCTCCTTCCCAGGCAAATGCTCACTCCTGAAAGAGCCAGCAGGAGGAGGAACGGCAAGCAGAAAAAGCATCAGCGGCGACACTCAGAGGGTCAGTGAGATGGGCTGCTCGTCTGGCCGTTTGCCCTGCCAGCCTCCAGCCTCCACGCAGCTGGCCACGCTGGACCCCGAATGCAGCCTGGCCCGTGACGGGATGCCCCCGATGGCGGCACCCAAAGCCCCGGAGGACCTGTCCACGCTGGAGCGACTGGCCCAGGCCACCGGCGGCACTGAGAAGTCCTGGTACCGCTGCGTGTTTCCCTTCGGGGTCATCTCCCTGGTGATCGGCATGGCGGGAACCGGAGTCACGTTCACCTTCAACACGCTGCCCCAAACTAAAGTGGTGTCTCTGGTGCTGCTGGTCACAGGGTTCGTCATGCTGTTGATAGCGGCCGCGTGCTGGAAGGTGCATCGCTCTCGGAGGAGAGAAAAGAAGGAGGGAGGCATCTTCAGCTCGGAGCAGTGCACTCTATGAGATGCGCTTCACCAAATCTCCAGAAAAGTTTTTTTCTGGGGCTCTGGGAAGAAAAAATGAGCAGATTGAGGGTAAGCTGTCTGTAATGTCTCCTCGCAGTCTCTGACGGCCTGTGGAAACTTTCAGCGATGGTGCATAGACAAATGCATTTGATCAATTACGTAAAAGATACAAGAACAATAGAGGAGTGAGTGAGTGTGTGTGTGTGTGTATGCTGATTAAACCTGGAGAATCTGTCATTGGAGAAACAGGAGACTTTAAACCTTAAATGCTGCAACTTTCCTTCTTGAGGGACTTATGAAGGTAGGACAGCAAAAGAAAGTCATGGAAGTCTCTGGACAGCTGGCTCCAGGTCAGAAAATGAAGGCTTTGGTGAGAAATATGAACACTGATGAAAGATCGACAGCTACTTATGTTAACAAGTACATCATTTTTGATCAAGTAAAATGCAGCGCCAGGATTTATTTATTTATTTATTTATTACAGAGTCTATTTTAAGTGTATAAGAACATGCTAATGTGAGCTCATGGTTTGCATGACAAATAAATTGTTTTTATTTTTTTGATATTTAAGCGACATTTCTGCATGATTACATATTTATGTTGCAACAGAGAAGTGTGTTTGACATTCCAGACTGTTATTTTGCTCTTACCTATCGTTTTGTCTGTCAGGTAAAAAGAGAAACCTGGGGTCAGCGTACGCGGACATGAAAACGTTCCTATTTGCTCGCATGTGTTTCTGTAAACCTGTGTTTTTCTGATAGAGAGAAAGAGTTTGTGTGTGTGTGTGTGTGTGTGTGTGTGTGTGTGTGTGTGTGTGGTGGGCGGTATATATGTGTGAGAATTCAAGTAATAAAAGATTTTACCTGCACACTGTAGCTAACTCCAGCAGAGTACAGCAGTAGAGACACGCATCACTACATATCTACCGACATGTTAGCTGTAAAACGGTGTCTTGCAACCGGCGTCAGTCTATTGAATGTGAAGTAGAAAAATCTAACGAGAACCTGAACTGCTGACACGTGAAAAGCGGCACATGCTGCGTATGTGAAAATGAGCAGTAGTTCGGTTCAGTACTTTGAATCTATTTGCACTGTTTACGTATTTGAGCTTTGTTTAAGGCTGTTTGTAAGGCTGTTGATTTTTTGCTATGTATCGTATATCCGTTTTCGGTCATATATATGTTCTATATTTTATTATATATATATTTTGTATATTTCATTGTGATAACAACTGACAGCTGTTTGTATGTGTTCTCCGAGTGCCTGTATTTTAACAGTAGGTATTTTTGTATTTCCCACCACTTGGTTTTGTGAACAACAAAAAAAAAAACATATTTTTAAAAAGCCTTATTCATTTTCCTTTCAGCTGACATTTTATTGCCAACACTGAACGACGACCACTGAACATGACCGCTTTCTAAAAACAAGCATCGAGGCTGATGTGACAATATCTGTGATTTTTACCTTTACATTCAAGAGAGAACAGAGCGAGAGACAAAGAGAAAGAGTGAGCGGTGAGAGGGAGGCAGAGCAGCGGTTGGGTGGTATTTCGAGAAAGGAGGAGGAAGGATTCATTAAGAAAAAAAAACGTCAGGGAGCAGCACAAAATACGTGCTCTGAATAAAATGACTGGTGGAGCTGTGGCAGGGAGAGACGTATAAAACCAGCCTGGAGAAGGTGCTGCGTGCCGCATGCTGTAACTATGACTCATTTGACAAAAATGTATTCTCTTGCATTTTTGAATATGTACGCGTTTTAAGCCTCGCATTTGGTGTAGCACAGGTGACTGTCAAATACTAGGTGTCTGAAAACACTTTCGTTGTGTGACTCGTTATGAGAGATGCTGTGATAGGGATTATTAGACTAATCACAGACATTTAGAGACAGATCTACCTCGTTCATGATATATCATAGACGGTTTCTTTTTATCCAGTCAGAAGTATGAAAGTTTGCTTAAATATATTTGACAAAGAAAGAATGAAATGGGCACCAAACTTTCTGTGACAAATTTTGAGGTTTATCACGAACGATACTGGTATTTTCGTTTTATTTATTGGGCTAATATACATTAGAATTATGCATACTGTTTTGTGCATCTTACTGTCGGATGTATTTTTAATTTTCAGTTTTATCATAAAAATTGTATTAAATGGAGGGATGCAATGTGTAATCGAGCTTTGTCGGTTTCGTTCTTAACAACTCAAACAACAAAAAAAGTTTGTTTCGTCTGTTGTTGTTTCATTTTGCATGATTTTTAATCTTTCCTGTTAATATTTACCACCATTCGTTACACATTTTCCAATTATTATTACAAATTGAAGGACTGGTAAACTTGAGTAAATCAGACATCGGCTGAGATTTCGACCCTTAACGTTTTATTAACATCAATATTTATATCAGCATCTCTAACTCGTATCTATTTCCAAAAGGTCAACCTAATTACAACGCAAGAATAAGGCGGATATAGATTATCGTTAAGCGTACGCGTGCTGCTTCACAAACCACGTCTGAAAGAGCTCAGCGAAAACATTCAGAGACAGGCACATAACAGTCAAAGAGATGAATTAGGCGCTAATATTGCGCATAAATGTGAGCGTATCTGCATTACTGTCATCTGTGGCCTCTGACTCACTGCTCCAGCATGTCAGCTAATTAGCAGGCATTGATTAGAATGGTTAACCGCACAGCGAGGGCGGCAAGAGCCGTGTAACATCTTTGCCATTGCACTCCATGTGCCATGAGGACGGCTTACGCAATATCTACAGGACCGGTCCATATAACCAGTGCCAAACCCAGGGCAGACTTCTGGAGACTCCAACAGCCTGATTCAAAATGGCCTTTTTTGGCCTAGCTGAAGTGTAGTTAAATAAAGTACAACATTTGAACTACGATCGCCGTTATATTTAAGTATATATACTTAAGTCCCAAATAACGGATGATGCACGGCTAGCTTTGCATTAAATGGTTTTAAAGCACAATGTGAAGCGGCATTGACAAGTTAAAGCTGTTAATGATGTTTGCAGCGCAATATTTGACCAAAAATGGCTGTGTTGACAACATATAGAAGATATTGTAATAGAAAGGTTTAGAAAGGTGATTAAACTGGCTTAGAATTTCCTGCGCATTAAACGGTTTAATGCATAACTGCCAGCCAATCACAACCAATTATTCAGACAGACCGTATAGGCATTTAATGTTACATTTTAACGTTTTTTTAAAACAATTACTTGCTCCAACAAGTTTATATAATATATAATATCCACAGTGGAATGTGAAACTTGGACTGTCAGGATGAAACTGATGATTTCAAATATCAGGGCGTTTTGTATAAGAAACAAGACATTTTATGAAATATGAGATCAAATAATGTGTAAAGCATGAGTATAAGCTCTTTAAGCAGGTCGTGAATATGAAGAAGGCAACAGCACTAAAGATGCACTTTTATACCCATGAATTTATCTGCAGTATTTATGGATTTGATGACTTCCGAAAAGATAGTAATGTGAGTTAATAATAGCTGGGCATAAGTTAGTGCTAAATAGTAGTACATATTAAGATATACCCCTGAATTTATATAATAAAGCCTTAATGTGTGGTCACTGTATACTGCCTTTGTAAGACAGGGATATGAACCCTTTAAGCAGTTTAGATAATACAGGATCATTTACATATTTACAAAATAAAAAAGACGGGCTAGACACAAAGAGGCTGTCGCTGTTGTCTTTTTTTCTGTTGCACGAATGCACATAGATCAGTAATGAGAGAATCTGTCATTCCTGAGCACAAAGCAATGAAAGGAAGAGCCAAACTGCTCGTAAGCTTATTTTACGAAACAAAAAGACGATTATCACACAGAGATACGACTGTGCAAACACCCACGTAGTTTTGGTTAAGTGCATAAAATCAATCAAACTTATGGCAAGTTCCGTGAATGAAAGAATTGCTGTAGAGATAAGCAACGAGTAAGGTATCCATTCAGATAAATAGTTTGTTCGGTCCGTTTGCTCTCTTATTTTCAGTTCACACATTCAGTGTAAAATGTCTCATTTACAGACGCAACCCCCGTTCCTGATGGAGGAAACGAAAACGTTATGTTGCGATGACAAATGGGGATTTACTTGGGAGCCATAATCACCTCTGACTTTAAGAGAAAACACCAAAGAAGGTCCGATATTAGGTGGCCTTAACTACAACGTACTTACATTTAAATTAATCATTTGATACAATGCACTTATTGTGTACATACATGTTTTTACGTAGCACTTATGATTTTTAAAATACCTACATGTAGTTACATCCGTGATTAATTTCTGCAATTACATTTATAATTACACCGTTGACCCATCGCTTACAACTTAACCCACTCTTAAACCTAACCATGCCACCAAACCCACTTGTATCCCACCTCAACTGCAGTAATACAATATGAGCAAATTAAGTACATTGTACTTATTTTTTGATGCAAGTACATAGTAGCTAAGGGCTCACATTTGAAATATCGCAGTTCTTTTCATAGCGTATATTAAAAGAAGAAAATAAACTAGCAGGAGCATTTTAAAGTCACTTATTGGAACATTTAATGTGTAAACTTGTTTCCTACTTAAAACATTGTCGGCATTATAGCAAATTTGTGATTAAAATAATAATAGCATACACTTTCTTACAGGTTTCTGCTCATTCGAAAAAGTAAACAGATGAAGTAGTAGCCTACATAAGATTACATTTATTTGAATTTATTATTGAGAGAGCGACTGCATGCAAATAAGTCATTGTCCCTGTTTTAATGAAAATATTCTGTCACTTTAAAAAATTATTCTGCGTTTTAGTCAGATGGACAAGTAAAATCATGTCCTATCTAAAGGCAGTGTCTCTCTACAAAAAAGGGATCTTGAAGGGAAAAGGAAAACTTTAAATAGCATGCTCATTTAACAACAAATCATAAGTTCTGTCAATTATTAAAGACACCTGATCTCATTACAGTGCAAACACTGATCACCGTAATCGTAATAATAATAATAAAAAGATTGTCTCCTTCATTGATTGTACTCAATGTTTACTACTGTTATACTTAAAGTGTACTTAAAAGTGAAGTTTTATATACTAAAGTGGGCCAACTGAGGCCTTGAACTTGAAGTATACTACTTTTTGGTAAGGGAAGTTATGATGTTGAGAAAAAATTACTATTTTATGTCAGTTGAACTTGAACTTCATGGTAATGAAAACATGAAAAAATAAGTTCATCAATGTTTTTCAGTTGATTTAACAAAAAAAATTAAATGCTCGTTGTTTGATATGGTATACCGGCTCAATTTACTACAAGTTATTTCAACAATTACATATAAGCTGGAAACTGGAGTGCTTTCTGCCAAATGCAGCTTAACACTGACAACAATTCTAATTTAAAATTCATTTTTCCCTTCTCATACAAGCCATTACTTATCAAATTAACACCTCTGTACACGTGAGCATTTATGTAAGCGAAAACTGTATTTTTAGAAATATTTAGTTCATTGTTACCATGGTAAATCCAGAAGCCAGTGGACTTGCTTTACAAGCTTTTAGCCCAGTGTGTTAATTAGCCACAATTATATGACAGTTTTCTTTCAGCGCTATGTTGAACTTGGAGTATTTACAACGCAATCTTTATTTAATTAAATTTCAGGTCAATTAGCAGCGAAATATCATGTTTTTAGTATTAATTATAAGCTCTGTGTTAGCAAAATCATCCCAAAAAATTAATTACTATGCTAAATGAGTGTTTGGGGAGCTCTCTTGAAAGGTATGGCTTGGAAACACAACTTGGCATCGTGGACACTAGTATTCTGGTTGGGAAAATTTTTTAAAAATAACAATGGTGAATGGACACCCTCCCACACAGTGAAGTAAGCAAGCATGTTAAGTTAAAATTAGCTGCTTCTTTTTTGTTTGTTGTTTAAAAAAAAAAAAAAAAAAATATATATATATATATATATATATATATATATATATATATATATATATATATACACAGAGGCTCAGTACATCAGCAGTTGCAGGCAGCAGGTGGGCTCTAATGTCCTTGCAATCAAAGTCTTCACCTTGAAAGTGGTTCAGGTGGTTCAATAAGCCTGCAGCACTGTCCTTAATCAGCCGCCAGCAAATACACACGTACGTGCACACACTTATACTCTCATGAGAAGATACATAAAAGGCTTTCATAGTAGAGTATAGTGACCATTCTATGTAGCTCTCTATAATGATTTAAACACTTCAGTGCAGTCATTTTATGTTTAAATTACACATCTGCTTAGGCAGGCGTTTCAGATACGGCTTTTGTAGAGCACGAAATTGCATATGTCAGCCATATAATATGAAAGCGTAGACACCAAAGGTCATGGGGATCTGCTAAATCCGCCTGAATCTTTCCAGATTGGGAAAACTCTGGTTTAACCATAAAATCATTTAAGCACAGCGACTGTCACGCTGTGGTTTACGCGGAAAGAGCACTCGACGGGAATATAATTTCAACGACTTCAATCAGTCACTTACAAAGAAATAATAATAATACCTCAGGCAGGTAGGCAGATAAACTAAACCACACATAATATAGACGAGATCGGACAAACTGAACTCAAACAACAGGACTTAAATACACAAAGCAAATACTTAATGAACGAGACACAGCTGAACACGATAAGACAATTAGCAGAAAGTAGGTCACATCGAACACATGGAACATGAAAACAAAAACTAGAGTATGACAGCGACTTCCAGTATATATTTTCAAGATTTTTTTTAAATAAAATGTTTATTAACGTAGCCATTAAAAAGCAAATCACCATATGCATTCTCCCAAATGACTATTTAGACATTTAGAAGTCTGCATTAAAAAAACCTTTTTAAAAAACTTAGTCATCTGACATTGGTTCCCACCTTTTTAAGGGTTAATAATTGCAAGTTTTAGCACTCACTAATTGGGTTAGTTTTGTCTGGGAGGAAGGGAACAGCCAAGAAAGCCAGTGGGAAAGAGGAAGCATGTGTCTTGGCTGCCTGAACTGTCACAAGTGTAGAGCAGCATGTCCTCTGAGCTGAAGTGTCTCACCTCTGCCGCCCTGTGTCTTCTCTCTGCACATGATATTTCCCAGCACATAAGGTCACAAACTTCGAGGGGCACTGATTTGTGTGTTTCGCATATTAATACTAACTTCAATTGCATACAAATTAACTTACTATATTGCCTCTTAATTTAAAAAAAGATGATAGGTCATTTACATTTAGACATTCAGCAGACACCAAAGCGAATTACAAACGAGGACAATGCAAGCAATCAAAATCAACAAAAGAGCAATGATATACAAGTGCTATTACAATAGTCTTCTATCAAAATGGATAAAATGGAAAAAGAATAGAGAAAACTAGTGTTAGAGTTTTTTTTTTGCTTTTTGTTTAGCCCCTTAGCATTCCAATGTCCCATAAGGTACAAATCTTCTAAAGGGCTCATGAGTCTGAAGTAATAAATTTAGGTAAAGAGCAAACATTGTAGGCAAACATTATTGCCTTGAATTTTATGCGAGCAGCTATTGGTATGCAAACCGATAAATAGAGGTGTGGTATACATTCTTTTTGGCTCATTAAAATGTATAAAAAAGACCTGCCAAGCGAGCAATGCAATAGTCCAGGCGGCACAGAACAAGAGCTTGAACAAGGAGCTCCGAAAAGGAGCATGTTCCCGAAAGAAAGGGCCTGATCTTCTTCACATAGAATAAAGCAAATCTGTAGGACTATGCAGTTTTAGCAGTGTGGTCTAAGAACGTCTGCTGATCATCAATCACAACTCCAAGGTTTCTGGTTGTTTTAGAAGAGGTTATAGTTGATGTGCCTAACTGGATGGTGGAATTGTGATGAAACAATAGTTTTGTTGAAACCACTTGCAGTTCTGTCTTGGCAATGTTGAGTTTAAGGTGATGGCTCTTCATCCAGCAAGACGCGTCTGTTAGACAAGCTGAGATGCGAGAAGCTATCGTCAGATTATCAAGATGGTTTGAGAGGTAGAGTTGAGTGTCGTCAGCATAGCAGTGATATGAAAGTCCGTGTTTCTGAATGATAGAACCTAGAGATGCCATGGAGACTGAGAACAGAAGTGGTCCAAGAACTGAGCCCTGAGGCACCCCAGTAGTTAGAGGTTGCGACTTGGACACCTCACCTCTCCAAAATACCTTGAAAGACCTATCTGAGAGGTAAGACGCCAAAGGACAGTTCCTGAGATGCCCTTTGTCAATAGTAAGATAAGTACTGAAGATTTAGAATCAACTCTTGCCAGTCTTAGGGCTTCAGTGAGAGTCTTGGTTGAGTTACTTATGAAACCAGGCTGGTTGCTGTTGAGGAGGTTGTTCTTTGCAACAAGTTTTTTTTGCAATGAAAGGAAGAAGGGAAACTGGTCTGTAGTTGATGGCATATAATTGCGGCACCGTCTCAGGATGGCACTTTTAGCATAGCTTAGCATAGATCATTGAATCTGATCAGACCAGAAGCATCTTGTTTAAAAATGATCAAAGAGTTTCAATATTTTTCCTTTAAAACCTGACTCTTCCGTAGTTACACTGTGTACTAAGCCCAAAGGAAAATTTACAGTTGTGGTTTTCTAGGCCTGTTGCTTGCACAGGGAGCATGTCTTGCAAACTGGGGACTATTTTTCACAGGCGCTGCGTGATATCATTGTGCTTGATTACTACACCGGAGTATAGTTCCTAGTCATTTCAGCCTAGACAACCGCAAGTTTTAATTTTCCGTCGTTTGCTAAAAGTGCCAGCACCAGGGATCAGCTGAATGGATTCAAAAATGGTAAAACTCAACTTTTTTGGAGAATGAGCCTATTTAAAAAGAAGTGGAGTCTTCCTTTAGTTTCTTAAATAGTGGGGTTATACGAGCCTGTCTAAATGCTGAGGGAAAAACACACCAGTCGGAAGGGATGTGTTAATGATGTGAGTGAGTGCAAGAAGACTGCAGGAGAAATGGCTTGAAGGAGATGAGATGAAATAGGATCAGTCGGACAAGTAGTAGGATGATTAGAAAGAATGCCTCAGAAAGTGAAGAGAAATATGTGAGCGGATGTATGTTTGCTGATACATAATGATTATCTTCTTATTCCTGTTTAAAGGCTTATTTTATTTCACTTTTCCCTTTTGCTAGTACATCATTTTACTATTCATTTTAGTATCTTTAAATGTATATTAAAAAGCCAATCAGGCCAATTTTTTACATGCAACCTTCTACATTACTTTAGCATACTAAACATGTCTCGTATTAAATCCTTTGAAAGTCATTTTCCATATGCAAAAATAACTTAACTTTACATTCGATCGATACCAATACGATACTACTCTACATAATTTGGTGCAAAAATAAATTATGTAAAAGATTTCGAGTTATTTTATTATCGCAGTTTACAAATGCCTCCAAGCTAACAGAAAAGTCATACAAAGCACATTTTTTCATTGATAATCATGTGCATAAGAGGGCGACAGAACGTAATAGAGAATTCTAGCATCTGTAAATAAAAGGATTATTTTTTAACATGTAGAATTATTTATAGTGATATCCAATTAGGAATTTTACAGATATTAATTTGGTCTCATTTTTGAAAATGGGGTAAAATCCCCTCTTATAGGTGACTCTAAATGTTTGATCACGCTGCGTATTTTTGTTTTTAAAATGGGGAAATTGTTGAGCGTGCATGAGCACAGAGTCTCTCGAATGCAATTGCGTGGGTTGCGTCCCTAAACACGCTACTGAGTGTAAATCAGTTTATTGCATTTTGACTAAGCCTCGGCTCTGCTCAAAGAATCAAATAACTAGGAGGAGTCGACAGAACTAGCGAGTAAGCAAAAACTTATGCTTTTTAATATCGCCACGTTATCAGAGCAGAAACACCCCGAGGAGTAAATCTCAGATGACATCCCTAAGCAGACACTTCAGCTCACACATTCACAGCATCTTTAAATTTGTTTGCGTGCTATATGCTGACCAACGTGGGATTCTTTGAAAGACGGACAAGTTATTTCTAGGGAAATATATTTTGATGATGAATCAATTTTAGAGATTGCACCAGTTGCTGAGAAGCAGTACATCCACTGTTTAAATGTGTTACTTATGGTTTTTAAATATATACATATATATATATATATATATATATATATATATATATATATATATATATATATATATATATATATATATATATATATATATATACATACATACATATATATATATATATATATATATATATATATATATATATATATATATATATATATATATATATATATATATATATATATATATATATACATATATATATATATATATATATATATATATATATATATATATATATATATATATATATATATATATATATATATATATAAAGAAATACAGGTCATTTTAATAGATTAATAACTATTATTTTCTATTTTCTTTCATTTAAAATGTTTTATTATAAGTGAGCTACATCATTCATCAATATTTATACTCTTATGTTACGTTGTCATAGATTTATTTCTTTATTTGTCCAATGATCCAATAATGCTAAATATGTAAAAAAAATATGTTCTAATATGTTCTTACCTGGTATTGTGAAAAAAATTAAATAAAATAATTCTGTCGGCAAAACACACCCTCTTTCTTTCACGCAGAGGCTCAGTTTTTACAAATGACAATTTCACAATAGAGAGAAAATAATGAATGCATCTTCAGCTTATTCATTTCTCAATATTTCTGTGAATGATTCAGGAGCCAGTTTCTCATAGCCCTTCAAAAACGCCTAAATCGCTCCATCTTCCTGCAAGCGGTCCGCCGCTCGTCCAGATGGACAGGAGTGGATGTTTATGACAGTTATCTTAGAGCCAGACTGTTAGCCCACACCTCACCGTACACGTCCATATTAGGGCCCTTTCCTTCTGACTTACTTCACTACTCCTATAAAACTAGAACAATTGATCTAAAAGCCATATCGACTCTATCTCCGCTTCCCACCCACACTTAAGTGTTTTTTTTTTTTGTTTTAAAGCCGGCAGTGTCACATGGCTGGCTGGCTGCGTGGGTGAAAGGGTGGATGTGGTGTGAGTATTTTGGGAAAATGTAGAGGAAGAGAGGAACATGCGCAAGCACTGATGATAGGCTTATTAATTTGTAGTGTAAATATTTACTATTATTTAGTAAATGGTCAAATGATCAAGCAATAAGAAAACCTATGATTAGTGCACATGTGCACTGGGGTTTTCCCACAAATGAAAATAGCAATAAATAGAGATAAGTGTGAATAAAACGATAATGGCTTTTTAAAGGGTTGCTGGGATGCTGCTGACGATCTTTAAAATAATCTTTATGGACTGACTGGGGAATGAATTTAAATACCTAACTAGTCTAACCTCAATGCACATTCCACGAAAGGTGATTATTAATTATTAAACTTAAGAATAAATAACCTAACTTGTGATTTAACACGAACAACATCAAGTCTAAAATCTCTTATAACTGAACACAAGTTCACAGCGCCGCTTTGACTTCATAGAAAATAAGCCTTTTTTTTACCCTTACATTATTAAGCCATCACTCAGCGGCGGGCGAACATGAAAACATTCTCAAACACATTATCGTTATTTTTTTAACGGCAACTGTCAATATCAGATGAAAGTGACGATGCGCTATTTAGGTCTTATTTAAATAATGCATAAAACTTTTAAAACGGCGAGGCACGCGAAATGCATCACAAATGTACGGGCATGCGCTCTCTGGGCCGGTGTAATGATTTCTGCTGACGGACAGACTCACAGGTTAAACAATGCTGATGGCCAATCTAGCCTCCCACTCTTAGTGAGTAAGTGCACTGATCTAATCGGTTCGGCCTCCAGGCAGCAGCCGTCAGTCACCTCGCTTCCAGCTCCCGTGTAGGCTGAGCCGTATACAGACCTGTTGGATTGGATTTTCCTCTGTGTTTTATACTCTTATTATTTCGTCTGCCTTTGGCCTACTGAACGGAAAATAGATGGCGTGTGCTACTAGGTTAGATCAAGACGTTTACAAGCGAGCATCCCGCTCTGAGAGTCTCCAGTATCTCCAGTAAAAAATAAACCCCCGAAAGACGCCCGCATTTATAAAAACACTGTAAAAAAAAATCACCATGTATATGTTGTTGTGGGAGGCCTCTTAATGAGTTTTAACATTTTTATTATTTAAACATTTTTAGTGTAATATTACACCATTGGTTTCTTGGGGTCGCATCATTTCTGTGATTTTACATTTTAAAGAAGATCTAAGGGACATTACATATAACATATTCATACACAAATAATCACGCAATACATTTTCAATAGAAAATACGGCCAATCAAAACTATTTACTGGTGTTTACCATGTCTAGCTCTGTTCCCATAATCTAATTATTTTATAAATGCTCCTTTCTTTTGAAAACTGCACCGTCAGAGCCTTGATCATATCAAACCTTCAGAAGTACTCCAGCGGCGTATGATGGGAGACTGCATCATTAGCGAGATCCTCATCAGAGAAATACCGAAACTCATTTCAGACAGTTATTCCTGTTACACGCGGCGTTCGTGAATGGCTTGGTTTTGTCGGCACGATGTTCAGACGTACGGCGTTGTGTGAAAAAGCGTTGGCCCGCTTCCTGGTTTTTCATTTTTATGCACGTTTGTCACACTTCAATGTTTTAGATCATCGGGCTGATTTGAATGTTGATCAGAGATAGTGCAAGGAAACACAACATGCAGTTTTTTAATTAAGGTTTGAAAAGCTAAATCCAAAAATGTTTCCAACATATCAACACGACATGATAAAAAGTAACATCGAGACGCTTGTGAAACCATTTACACTGGTGTGAAAAAGTGTTGGCCCCCTCATGAGCTCTTTAACACGACTTTACTTCATATCAGCTCGATATGTGCTCTTTTTTCCTTTTTGCAATGC